>NW_026091738.1:0-9232 GCF_024586455.1 Bactrocera neohumeralis | reverse complement strand
AAGACCCACAGGCTTTATTTTGTTTTGAGGTGTTCAATTATAGTGCTTGTGTTTATGTTTATTCCGGGGGCTTTGACGGGGGGAATACTGCCACAATCAGGGGCACAAAAACAATAATTTTAGGGACCCCCCTTTGAGCCTGTGTTTGAAGGATTAAGATGTGATAAGTTCTGTGAGAACGTAAAGATTTAAAAGAAAGAAAAATAATATTGAAAAATATTTTTTACTTTTCAAAACGGACTGAGAAAAAAATAAGGGGGTCGAAAATAAAATGGAACAAGGTACATATTAGTGAAAAATATAGAATTTATATAAAAGAGTTGCCACTTAACGATAAACTCAAGCTGAGCGAAATATAAAGCAAACACTAAGTGTTTTGGAAAACTAACAGCCATGTTTTTAATAAGTCTTAAAGTTATGCATTTTTCGGTAAAAGAGCTGCCACTAAACAAAAATATAAAAGTATCCAAGAAATTATAATTTGTCCTGGAAGTGTTGAAAATTTTTAATTATATTTTGAACTTTTTTGAAAGTTTTAATAAAAAAATTCTTTATTCAAAATTAACATATGAGAAAAGTAAATGAATGTGTACAAAATGTTAAGGATTGTTTTTCGCTTTTATCGGGAATTGAATAAATAAATTAATTTAATTTAACCAAATTTGGGATGGAGTTGCCACAATCGAAAAATAAAACTGTAATAAAATATTTAAAAATTTGAGCTAAATAAAAATGTTTTTTGTGTAACGTAAATAAATTATTTTACAAAAATTTTTCATAAAATGCCAAAATTTTTATGTCATACGATAAAGCTTAATATGAACGCCAAACCCATGTACGTAAAAACGTTTATTATAAAAATAAACAGGTAGAAAAGTTTTAGAAAATAACATTAAATTATTTTTATTTATTTGAAAATATTTAAGCTGATGGCAACAACATTTTATCCAAAAGTGTAAAATAAACATTTTTATAAAAAATATTCAAATTTGTTAAAAATTTGCTTGAATATATTTTAAGTAAGAAATTAGATATTCAAATTATTAGAAAAAATCGATGGAAAGTTTAATAATCTATACTATAAAAATCTAAACTATAACCTTCAAAAAATAGTTTATTGAAAATTATAATGTATTTTTATAAAATGAAAATTAAATATTCAAAATTAGATAAAGTTATTTAAAATAATTAAACTTTACCTCTAAAAACTTTTAAAAATAGAGTATGACAAAATTTTAAAACTAAAGACAAGAGATACTTACTTTATCATACAGAACAATGAGATTTATAATTTTTATTTCAAAATCAGGAAAAAGAGAAACTGAAAAGTGAGAACCTTTAAATTAATATTAATGAGCTATAACTTACTTGAATAGAATTTTTTTAAAGTGTCTTCCAGGCTAAAAAAATTTAATTAATTAACTTTCAGATTAACTAAAAAAAAAAAATTTAAATATTTAACTTAACTCCGGTAATATTTTCGGTTACGCATCCGTACATTATTAAATTTTGCAAATGATATTTCCGAATTTTTCGAGATACTTACAGGAATACCTGTGTTAATTTATTTAAAGGAAATGTAAAAGATTAATTTTATAACTTTTATTAAATTGGGCAATTATTATGAGCACCATTATGAACCAGACATGAATCCACAAGGTTTGTCTCAAATTTTTTATTTTAACAGTAAATGAGCAACAAAAGCAGAGAGCAAAAAAAAATTCAAGTCAAATGTAATGCTGCCATATTTAGAAACAACATAGACGGCTTTAAAACTTGAGGAAGAAAACTTTTAACAAACAAAAGGCCTAAAAGTGAAAAATAGCTAGAACAGAAACAAAAGGCACTTTGGGCGTATATTTAATGTAATTTTTATATACATACATTTACAAAAATAATATGCATCGAGCGCTGATGTTTGACGAATAATTGTTGCAATGAATATATGTGTACGTATTTTGATTGGCTTTATATTTTTTTAATATAAAAAAAATAAATTAATTTTATAATAGAATTTTTTAATTTTGTCTTTCCGCCAATCACAATTGCGCATACAAAACATTATAAAAGACTTAAGCAACGAACTTGTTTGTGGTCAGCTGCTTAATCTGTTATTTAATGCTTGCTTTTTCCGGCCTTTTTTGTCACCTGTATTGAATTTAAATTTTGCGATTTTTTAAATTTAAGGATGAAAATCAGGCATGTGATTTATATAACAACACATTTACATATGAATATGAGCTTCCAAATTTTAGTAACATTTATTTATTTATAAAAAAATTAAATCTTTAGCCAGGAGGTTTTCAAAAAGTTGTTTTCCTGTTGTGTTTAGAAAAATATTTTTTAAAGCTTTGAAATAAATTAGAATCAATTAGTTAAACTTTATTAAGCTTTTCTTAAATGAATCACATCAAAGAAAGTCTGGCAATTAAAAGAAAACAATTAAGTAAACCAAATTATTTTTATGAAAAAATAATGTTTTTTTAATAGGATAAATATTACGGTCAATTTGAATTAGTGTTTGCTCTTCTAAGTACTTTTATATTCACAACTGAAAAAACAAAACTCAATTAAGAAAACTCATTAGTTGTCACCAGTCTTCACATAAAGCATGCTTATTTTGTTGCTTTTGTGAACCAAAGGTGTAAATTTTTATCAATCCCAATTTCTTTTACATATTGTTTGATTTTTGTCAATTTACTGATTGCTTATTGCTAAAATATTCTTTTAGCGCAAAGTTTTGTTTGTTCGCACTTTGCTACGCGAAAAAACGAAAAAACAGCATTACGGGCTAATTTATTTACAACTGAAGATAATTAAATGAAAAAGGAAACCAGAAATCATATGAGAAGGAGCGAAAATAAAACTAAAAGCAAAATTAGGAGCGAAGCTAAAAAAATTTAATTTTTTAATAAGTTTATAAAAAAAAATATAAAATTAATTAAAGTATTACCATATAGTGAAGTTTGTTTCATGTTTCCCATGCACTTGTACAGAAAGTGTGCTGAAACTACTTTTGAAATGTTTTTACACTTGTATCAGCGACTTTTTTATGCGCTTGACCGATGCTATAAAAATGAAATGCCAATAGTTAACTTGCAAAACAGCACGTTACACACATGTGTAAATATTAAGATTTGCCTTTAATCGATTTCCATTAATTTTTACCTACCTTTATGACATCGCTGCAAACTGCAATTAAAGCTTCCTATGACTATAAAGGCAGAGATTGTCTAAATTTTGTTTTATGTGATTTTTATTGTTTTATTTCTTTCCTCATTCAAAAAGCAGTGGAGAGTATTTCAAAGTGAAAGTCTGCTGTCAGTTGTGTTCAAAATGAAGCTTTTCAATCATCAATGATGAAAATATTTTGGTTGTCTTATAAATTTAATAAATTTTATATTTTCAAATAGGTGGTAACTTCACCTTAAAAAGCATTACAAATCGTATTTAGTTTTATTTTTTTAATATACAGGGTTACCCACTCGAAGTGTTACCAAATTCAAACTGCTATAACTACCACACTATTAATGACAGCGCGCTTAAATTTACACCAATAACAAATCATTCCATTGTTTACAAGCGTACAAAAACATTTTAGTCTGTGTCGTGTGAAGAAAAAGTTATACGTGATGGAATAGTGTGATTGCTTTATATTTGGCTGGAAAATCACAAGCAGCAATTGTTCGTCAGCTAAAACATCTCGAAGTGAACAAATGCTTGTGGTATCGCACTATAAATCGTTACAATGATACTGGCAGCATCGCAAAACGCCATGAGGTGGTCATAAGAAAACAGCAACATCACCTGAGATGATTCGAAAAGGAAGGCTCGACTGAACGAAATCCACGTCGAAGTGCAATCAAATGGCTAAAGAGCTGAAAATTTCGCAAAGTTCAATGCAACGACTGTTGAAAATGAGCTAAAGGTCAAGCTTACAAGTTCCAAAAAGGACACAATCTTACACCGCAGCAAAAAAAGTTAGACTCGAAAGAGCGAAGGAGTTGTTAAGCACTTTGCACGAACGTGGCGAATTTCCGAACATTGTGTTTTTCTGATGAGAAGAATTTCCTTATTGAGCAATTCTGCAAACCTCAAATGACCGTGTTTACTGACCGAACGCACGTACGAGAATTTAAGCCTACGAATGGCCACCTGAAGTAATTTCCCATCGCAAGATGGTAAGGGCTGCCGTGACCGCTGATGGGCGCTCCAGTCGTTTTACTGAGCCTGGTGTCAAAGTAAATTCGACTTATTATCGTGAAAATATTTTGAAGGTGCTTTGAGCCGTGGCACGTAAACACTTCGGCCGGAAAGAATGGACGTTCCAACAAGACTCGGTGCTGTCACATAAAGCGAGAATTAACCCAGAGTGGTTAAAAAATCATGTTCCACGCTTCATTTCGTCGACACAATGGCTTTCGAATTCACCAGACGCAACTGATGGATTTTTCCCATCTGGTCCATTTTAGAGAAAGGTGCGGACTCAAAAATACACCAGTATGGATGCGCTCAAGAAAGCGATTGTGACGAATGGGCCAAAATACCACAAGCTCACATTCGTGCAGCATGCAACCGTTTTTGACCGTTTGAGGGCCATAGTCAAGGCAAAAGTGTGTATATCGAGCTAAAGTGAATGGATTCTAAATTTTAGATTATTTTCATACATTTTTGTCATTGGAATCAATAAAAATATTATCAAACTAAAAAATTATAGTCGTTTGAATAGGTAACACTTCGAGTGGCAAATCCTGTATATTATAAAAATTCCGGCAGCAGAAGTATTTACTACGGTCTTCAAGACATATATTAAATTCACTTAAATTTAGATTAGCATAATTTCAAAAAATTTAATTTAATTAAATATATTCTTTTTAAGAGTTTGAACCTCCAAAGTGGTAATTTTGTACATAAAAACTTTGCAACGAAACTGTGATCTGAATGAAAATACAAAGTTCTCACACCAAACAAGAGTAAAATTAAAAGAAGCTTAAAAGAACTAAAAGACGCCTCACATTTTCCTTGCTGTCAATGTAACTAAAAATTGATACTGATCATGAAAAAATTAAATAATATGTAATGCTGATGAATGGCGCAACAACAAACAGTGAACTACTAAATAAGTCGGCAAGCAGAAAAGAAAATGAATCATGGCTCAAAAGAACGATAAATACAAAGACAGAAAAAGATAAACAAAAATTACAAAAACTAAACAAGTGAACTATTAGGCGAAAATCACATAGTAATACTACACATGCGTATATAGTATACATATACGCACACCTTTTCATAAGTATTAGCGGCATAACAACACTTTTGTTGTAAAATCGCTCGAGCAAGCGGCAGTGACATTGATGATGGCCAACGTGTATTAACTACACAATTTGATGCACCGCTTTCACGTGAAACATACATACATCCATACTACTACTCTGTTTCTCGGTATGTAAGTATGATCGTTGCGCTTCGTTCTGATTAAAATAATGGATTTATGTAGTTGCGCCGGCTTGAATTGAGTGCAAAAGCAGCAACCTACACGCTGATGGTTATCTATTGCGCTGTGCCAGCACACACATATATACACACATACAAACACAAATCCACACTCTGTTTATGCACTTGTTGTCTGCTTGTGAGCATCCTGCTCTGCATGCGGCTGCACTTTTGTTCGCAGTTATCCGCTATGGTAATTAGTGAACCATATCAATGGTTAGTTTTGGTTAAAATGTCAAGTTCGGGTTTTCACTAACACAAACAGTGAGCAAATATAAACAAAGCAAATATAAAACCAAAAGAAACAGAAAGAAAATGTCAAAATAGACTCCAACATGGGAAGTTCGAGGCAACTGTGCTTGATTTCACAGATTTATGAAATTTTCGTGTGGCTTATGCAGAAGAAATTTGTATTATATTTCCAATAACAAGTTATTTATCGCGCACACAATCAGTTGGTAACTGACTTGATTTAGTGCTTTATAAATTAAAATTGTACAGCATAATAATTAATTGAAGCTTTCAGAGTCGGTAAAAGAAAAATAATTGTATAATGTTGAATTTAATTAAATATTTATATTTTAGCTATTTATTGAACGGACTTGGTATGCGTTATTTAAACTAGGAACACATTACGGTTATGTTCACGTTCTCAAATTCTTCAAATTTCTGTTAAAAAGCGAAGAATAGAAATTTTTCTTAAAGTAAGTGGGTATTTTATGATCGCACAACGATATTTTTTTGTGAAGAGAGAGTGAGGGATTAAGAATGAGAGTATTTAGTACAAAGAGTGTTTGAAAGATGATTTACAATACAACTGTAGATCAAACATAGAAGTCTTCTAATAACATGACCATTTTACCATCACTGATGAATCATGTGTAAGAAATAAATAAAATGCATACATGACGAGCTTCAAAATTGTTTAGAAACAAATTTCTTGAGAAAAAGGTGTAAGATAAAAAAAATAATTTTAAAATCAGTGAAACGAACTTCTTATAAACTGATCTCTCTTGGCTTTAGGCTTGTTATTGCACATAGTAAAGTGGCAATAATAAAAGTTTGCTCTTTCTTATTTCATAATAGACCAACCAGTATTAAAATGTTGTTAAAACTTTCAATGGGACAAAGGTATTTTCTTGTGAATCTCGCCTAGGAAACATTCTCTTTAATTTCAAAACAACGTCACATGCAAACGTTTAAGGTTATTTTTACAAGAATGTGATCTCTGAAGCAAACTACTTTCCATCATCTTTAAAATGTATGAAACATACTGCAATCTAAAGAGGTGCACCTTCTATATGCAGGAGGACATAGACGAATTAAATAACAAAGGTCAGGGTTGCTGCCAAAAACGGAACTTCCTTAAGTAAAATGAAAAAAGTGATGAGTCCATCCATCATTAATTTGTAACCCAACGTATATATTCCACATTGTTGTAGGGATAAGAATAGATTTCGAAGAAGACTTCAAGGTGACTTGAGAAAACATATAAACTTATGCCTAAAAGTGTTTGACTTCGAAATTTCATAGCCCAAAATAACTATACTATAGGAGAATTTATTTGAAACCACTTTAAACTTAATCACAGATTATTTTAAGTATTTCACGAATTATAGTATTCCACCTTAAAAAGGATGTTGTATGTGCTTTCTTAATCCAAATCGATCGATCGACCCTGAAGATATTCACTTCAGCACTTGAATGAAATTTCTTAACGAAAATCACTTTACATGCCACTTTACAACACTTATGTTAAATTTTAGCATACATGTAAGGTATGTAGAAGCTGCTATGGTTAACATAAGCACAATCCCACAATATAATGCGCGGCAAAAATATTGTTATTACTCACCTTTTTGGAGAAAGAAATCCGGTGTACTTGATTTAAAAAAATTGTAATGCCATACAATCAGTAAAGATGCGGCGATGAGTTGCAACAGGATGTGCGCAAGATAATCTCGTGCGAGCGGTCAAATATGGTGCGGGAAATGCGTGTACGCTGAAAGCAGCAGCAACAAGAACAGCATGAACAACACAACAACAAGGCGAGCACACTGCTGAATACTATGTTTATTTCTTCTGCTTATTGTTGCTGTGTTAACTGTGTTGTACTGAGGTCCGTAATGTCTCCCTAAACTGGTTGGCTGGCGATTTCTTCGTTCGATTTCGTTCGCAATCCACCATCGCAAAGGCCCAGTAATCGCGCTCACACACACATGCAGAGATAACACTTACATTCACAGTCACTCATAATAAGGAAGCATGCTGTTTTTTTGTTTGTCTGTCAGTAATTTACCTCTGATATTGTAGTAGATGGAAATGAAAAGTGATAAATGCAAAATTACACAACTTCGCAGCGCAACAATTGATTTTCATTTTCACCAAATATTAATTTATAGACCTGCTGTTTCATTTGCATTCTGTTGCTTCAGTAATTTGTTGTTAATATTTACGGCGCGCGCTTCTTCTGTCATATCTGTTATCGAATTTCAGTTTTTTTTGCATGAGAATTTTACCTTTCCAATATAATGCATGTTGTACAGTTGAAATTAATTGTATTGTTTTAGCTGAAAAATTTGCACTTTCCATCTGTAATTACAAACAAAAACAAGTTATTTGTTAGTCAAAATATTTTTTAATTTTATTTAATTAATTATTAAAAAATCAAATACATGGCTTTATTTATCTATTTTTGGAAAATTATTTAACCATACTTTCAAAAAAATTCCTAAAAAGTTTAAGTATCGAATATAACCATGGCATATTTGGTAAATACAAATTATTTACAACTCAACTGAGCTTAGAAAATTATACGTAAGGATATTACTTCAACTTTGCATACCCTCAACATAACAATATCAAGTTGCGGCAGATGGTAATTTTCAAGCATTTTGCCTCCGATGAATATGAAAAAGTAATCCTGAAAAGTTATGGCAGAAATTATTTTTCATTTCGCACATTGTCAGTATTATTACT
Source organism: Bactrocera neohumeralis (assembly GCF_024586455.1). Taxonomy (NCBI): domain Eukaryota; kingdom Metazoa; phylum Arthropoda; class Insecta; order Diptera; family Tephritidae; genus Bactrocera; species Bactrocera neohumeralis. The sequence goes on along the minus strand of NW_026091738.1, from coordinate 760 downwards.
GTTAAAATACTTAGATGATTATTGAACAACACACTATAATATACTTGAGTATGAAACTACTTAGCGCATTTTACGTTGATATCTTAAATTGAAAGCGTACAAAACACCAAAACATTGCAGAACTGAAACCGCTCGGAAATTCCCGGCGCCATCGCATCGCTCTATAGCTATTGAACAGTTCCAAAGAAGATCCGATGTTTTTCGAGCTAAATTTCGTTTAGTGATGAGTCCCACTTCCGGCTCAATGGCTACATAAAAAAGCGAATTTGCCGCATTTGGGACGAAGAGCAATATGATGAAATTTAAGGGCTGCCATTCTGTTCAAAAAACGGTTTGGTGTGCTTTTTGTAGACCGGTGAGTCATCGTTTCATTATTTCTTCAAAAATGTAGTCAGTGGGAACGTAACCGTTAAGGTCGACAATTATCGCGCGAACTAAATTGAAGTTTGTGATCTTGGCGGCATTGGTTTCAGCAAGGCGGCACCACATCGCATCAATCAGTACATTTAACAATCCCGCTTCGATTCACGTCTTAGAACAAAAACATGACGCGTATCATTCGCCAATTACCAGTCCAAATCTCGTAATGAGTCCTCGAAAATTGAACTCAACTGATGGACCATCTTAGAGCCGGGGCCAACATTTGAAAGAGGTAATTTTAAAAAATAAGTGCCAAAAATGATAATAATTATTATATTATATTATATACTATATGCGAATTTATATTCCACAAACAAAGCGTAATATGAAAATTTTTAAT
>NW_026091737.1:0-5659 GCF_024586455.1 Bactrocera neohumeralis | reverse complement strand
TTCCCTTTTTTTTTGGGGGAAAACAAAAAAAATTTTTTTAAAGGGTTTAAAAAAAATTTTTTTTTTCCGGGGGTTTTTAAAGGGGAAAAAAAAAATTTTTTTTGGGTTTTTGGGTTTTTTTTTTAAAAGGGGAAAACCTTTTTTTTTTTTTTTTTTGGGGGGGGGGGGTATAAAAATTGCCAGAGTAAAAATTTCAAAAAAAAAAAAAAAAAATTTTTTTTTGGTTTTTAAAAAATCTTTTTTTAAAAAAAAAGGGGGAAAAAAAAAAATTTTTAAAAAAAAATTTTTTTTTTTTTTTTGGGTTTGTTTTTTTAAAAATTTTTTTTAAAAAAATTTTTTTTTTTTTGGGTTTTAAAAAATTTTTTTAAAAAGGGGTTTTTTTTTTTAAAAAAAAATTTTTTTAATTTTAATATTTTTAATGATTTAAGAAACCTTTAAAATTTTTAAAAAAAAATTTTTTAAAAAAAAAATTTTTTGGGGGGGTTTTTTAAATAAAAAAGGTTTTAATTTCGGGTTTTTTTTTTTGGGGGGTTTTGGGTTTTTGTTTTTCAAAAATTTTTTTTTTTTTAAAAAGTTAACTTTTTAAAAAAAAATTTTTTTCCTTTTTTTTTTTAAAAAAAAAGGGGGGGGGTTTTTCCCTTTTTTTTTTAAAAAAAATTTTTTAAAAAGGGGGGGGGGTTTTTTAAAAAAAATTTTTTAAAGGGGTTTTTTTTTAAATTTTTTAAAAAAAAGGGTTTTTTAAAAAAAAAAAAAGGGGGGCCAAAAATTTTTTAATTTTTTTTTTTTTGGAAAAAAAAATTTTTTTAAAAAAAAAAGGGAAAAAAATTTTTTTTTTTAATGGGGTTAAAAGGGAATATTTTGGTTAATTGTTAAATGTTTTAAAGTTATCAACGGAGGCCCTTTTCCGTTGTGTTTTTTAAATGTAAATAAAAGAAAATGGGTTTTAACCAAAAATTAAAAAATTTTAAAAATTTAATTATGAAAATTAAGATTTGAAGCAGTTTGGGGGATTTCAAAGGGTGAAAATGAAGAAATGGGTTTTTATAATTGAAAATTTTTTTGAATGGGGGGGTTAATTGTTTAATATGTTAACTAATATTTAAAGTTTTTGGTGTGTTTTTTAAAATTGGTGTATGCGGGGAAAATCTTTTTTAAAAAAATTTTTGGGGAATGGGGGTTTAAATTTCCCTTTTTAGTTGTTTAATGATTTAAGCAATTCGTTGTGATTTTTGGGGTATTGGGCAAAAAAATTTGGTTTAAAATTAAAGCTTTTGAATAAATTAAAAAATTTAATATTTTAACCAATTTTAAAAAGGCTGTTAGTTTTTCTAAATGTTTTATGAAAAGAAAAGGGTTTATTTTCCCAAAAAAATTTTTGAAGGGGGTTAAAAAAGTTAAATGTTTCTAATTTTTTTGAATTTTTATTTAAAATGTTATGAAAGGTTGGTTTCCCCAAAAAATTGGGAAATTTTGGGGGTTAAATTTGGGTTTTAAATTTGGGGCCCTAAAATTTCAAGCTTTGTTGTTTTTAAAAATTTATATAAGATAAATGTAAAATTTCGAATAAAATGTTGTTAAGTTTAAATTGGGTTCAAGTTAGGGGTTTTCAAAGTGTATGAAAAAAAATTCGGTTTTCCCAAAATTTTAAATTTTTTAAAGGGGGGGGTTTAAATTTGCTTAATATTTTAAATTAAATTTAAATTTAAAATGTTTGATTTTCTAAATGTGTTATGCAGCAGTACCGGTTTGATAGCCTAAATCTTCGAATGATATTAATTAAGTTTGACATGTTGCTTGCTAATTTTCGTTGTGATTTCAAATGTGAAAATGCAAGAAAATTTGTTTATACTTCAAATGCGGGAGTTAAGCCACGATTTAAAAGCAACTTGTTATGATTTTCTAAATGTGCAGCGAAGAGTGTCTGCTTATACTAAAGAATGAGGGTTAATTGTTTAATATGTCAATCTAATGATTTGAAGTTAAATTAAGCCGTAGATTTTCTAATGTGTATGCAGCAGTACCGGTTTATATTTTACGTAAATTTCTGAATGAGGGTTAATTGCTTTCAATATGCTACACGATTTGAAGCACTCGTTGTGATTCAAATGAAAATGCAGTAGTATCGACAATAGTAAAATTTCGAACAGGTTAACAAAGCAATATGCCACCCATTTGAAAATGTTGTGATTAATGTGTATGCAAGAAAATGTTTCATACCTAAATGTGTAATTTTTTGAATTAGGGTTAATTACCTCTTAATATACATTTAAAGATTTGAAGCAACAAGCGATAACTGAGCGTAACAGTAATCGTTTGTACTAAATGTACTCTGGGAATGAAAAGTTAGTTAAGTTTAATATGTTGCTTTCACGCGTTTAAAGCATTGTCATGATTTTCTAAATGTGTATGCAGTTGAGTACCGGTTTATACTTCAATGTATTTCTTGAATGAGGGTTACTGTTTAACATGCTAATCTGTTTGAGGCACTAAGTCAGGTATTTTCAAATGTATGGCAGTGTCGGTTTGATTTCAATGTAAAATTTCCGAATGAGGTTAATTGTTTCAATATACAAGCTAGCTTAAATGTGAAATGCAAGAAAATCGAGTTTATACTGAATGAAAAATTCTGAATGCGTGTCAATTAACTTGTCAGTTGTTTTCACGATTTAATTTGCTATGTAAATGCGTGTATGCAAGAGTGTTCGGCTCATACTAATAAAATTTCTGAATGAAGGGTTAATTAACATTACAGCGTTAAGCTAATGATTTTTCAGCCTTCAGTCGTGTATGCACAGTGTCGGTTTATACATAAATGTTAAATTCTTGAATGAGATAATTGTTTGTCATGTTATCTAATGGAGCACGTGATGCATCGTAAATTATGTTCTGTTTATACTAAATGTGGTGTGGCTCCTGAATGAGGGTTGCTAATATGTTAATGTTTGAAGCAGCTCGCCGTGATTTTAACGTATGCAATATAAACGGTTTGTACTTACCTAAAGATTTAGGTTAGCTGTTTGCAACAGTTAACGATTAAAAGGCACCAGGATTTCAAATGTAAAAGTGGTTTGAGCATTTAGTGAATTAGATACTAAGTTTAATATGCTGATCTGTCTCAGTTTGAAACAGTGTATGCAGAATGGTTTATACTAAAGTAAAATTTTTGAATGATGGTTTAATATATTAAGCTAAGATTCGTTATGATTTATAAATGTGTACGTGAAAATTGTTTATACTAAATGCTCTGGGAATGCGGGTTATCTAGCTTAATAGCGCACACGATATGAAAGTACTGCCGTAGACGAATGTAATGAAGAAATCGATTAAATACTTCTGAATGAAAGCTTAATTAATCTCAATATGTTAAGCAGCTAATGATTTAGCAATCTGTTATGATTTCTAAATGTCGGACATACTGGTCGTAAACTTCTGAATGTGATTTAGTGTGGCGCAGCAGTGTCGCTTCATATCTCAAATGTGTACTTGAATGAGGTTGCTTTCAATATGTCAATTCAATGATTTGAAGCGATTCGTTGTGATACCTAAATGTGTGAGCTTGCAAGAATGGGCTTCAGGTTTCCAAATGTGTACCTTGGACAAAAGTGGCTGGGGTTGCTTAATATGCCAAGCCAACATTTGCTACCCTGTTGGCGGATATTCAAATGCGTATTGGGGAAAAGGAATATACCAAATGTGTACCTGAAATTAATTCTTGAATGAGGGTTAATTAAGTTTAATATGTTAACGATTTGAAGTATTGTTATGATTTTAATCGTAACAAGAAAATCGGTTTTACCAATGAAATTTTGAATGAGGTTAATTACTTTTATTTACCCAATGATTTAAAGCCTTTGGGATTTCTTTTTGGTATGCAGAAATCGGTTATATAAATGTAAAATTTTGAATGAGGATTTAAATTTAAAGCTTAATATGTTAACTAATGATTTAAAGCTTCTTTGATTTTTAAATGTGTATAGGAAAATCGTTTTACCTAAAGTAAAATGGAATTGAGGTTAATTGTTTAATATGTTAACTAATGATTTGAAGCTTCTTGTGATTTCTAATGTGTATGCAGAAATCGGTTTATACTAATGTAAATCTGAAGGGGTTAATTATTTAATATTTTAAACTAATGATTGACACTCGTTGTGATTTCAAATGTGTGATGCCAAATGAAAATCTTGAATGAAGGTTAATTAAGTTTAATATGTTGTTAATGATTTAAACAATCGTTGGATTTCTAAGTATTTGTAAGAAATTCGTTTATACCTAAATGTAAAATTTTGAATGAAGTTATTGTTTATATGTTGCTAATGATTTAACAATTGTTATGGGTTTTCCCTAAATGTGTGTAATAAAAAAAATCGGTTAACCTAAATTGTAAATTTTGGAATGAAGTTATTAAGTTTAATAATGTTAATTAAGATTTGAAGTTACCGTTGGATTTCTAAATGCGTGTATGCAAGAAAATCGGTTATACCTAATACTAAAATTCTGAATGAGGTTAATTAACTTTAATATGTTAAGCTAATGATTTAAACAATCTTGTTATGGATTTCAAATGTGTATGCAGAAAATCGGTTTATACTAAATTAAATTTTTTGAATGAGGTTAATTAGCTTAATATATTAAGCTAATGATTTGAACAATTCTTGTAGATTTCTAAATGTGTAATGCAAGAAAATCGTTTTATACCTAAATGTAAAATTCGAATGAGGGTTAAATTGAACTAATATGTTAAGCTAATGATTTAGCAAGCTTGTTGTGATTTCCTAAATTGTGTAATGCAAGAAAATCGTTTATACCTAATAGTAAATCTTGAATGAGAGTTAATTAAGCTTAATATGTTAAGCTAATGATTTGAAGCATTTCGTTGTGGATTTCTAAATGTGTAAATGCAAGAAAATCGGTTTATACCTAATTGTAAAATTCTTGAATGAGGGTTATGTAATTAATATGTTAATCTATGATTTGAAGCATTCTTGTGATTTCTAAATGTGTATGCAGAAATCGGTTTATACCTAAATGTAAAATTCTGGACTGAGGGTTAATTAACTTTAATATGTTAAGCTAATGATTTGAAGCAACTTGTTGGATTTCTATATGTGTATATGCAAGAAAATCTGGTTTATACCTAAATGTAAATTCTTGAATGAGGGTTATTAAGTTTAATATGTTACTAATGATTTGAAGCATTGTTGTGGATTTCTAAATGTGTGTATGCAAGAAAATCGGTTTATACCTAAACTTAAAATTTTTGAGTGAGGGTTAATTAAGTTTAATATGTTAAGCTAATGATTTGAAGCAATTCTTGTAAAAAAAAAAAAAAAAAAAAAAAAAAAAAAAAAAAAAAAAAAAAAAAAAAAAAAAAAAAAAAAAAAAAAAAAAAAAAAAATTCCCAGGTTGGGAGCTTGAAAGTTGTTTTGAAATTTTAAAGACCCTTGAAATGAAGCTTTAAATTTTTATTAAAAAATTTAATAAGATTTTTTACATTTGGGTATAACGTTTTTTAAATTTTACATTAAAATCATCAATCTTAAATCTTAAGTTAACAATTAATTTTAATAACCTCATTAAATTTTTAAATTTAGTGTATTTTTTTGATATCAATTAGAAACCAATGAATTTTAATTTAAAAAAATTTTAAACTTTTTTAAAA
>NW_026091736.1:0-9085 GCF_024586455.1 Bactrocera neohumeralis | reverse complement strand
TACTCACCCTGCCCTAATGGTTTTTTTACGAGCTGTGGTATATTTTTGGAAAATTTTCAGTTTCTTAAAAATTTGTGAGTACAACTTCACATGGGTGGTGTAGATAAAATCGGATTCTATATGGGCAGAATGATTTCATATGACCGCTTGTAGGGTTTAAAAACCATGGATATAATGACTCATATATTTATCATCTACCAACATGGCTATCACAAATTTACCAATGCTTTCATTCAACCGTCAAACAAATCATCGAGTTGCAGAGAAGAAAGAAAAGAAAAAGATTTGACTCTATACCAGTTTCGTTTACAATATAAAATCGCTGTGTGCTTCACCCACAAACCAACGGTTGGACGTCCATCAAGCGGATGAGTCATTTCTGACCAATAACACTTTCATTTGGTAAACGAGCAATATCCCCGTAGAAGAAAATAAGGTATGATCAGCTCAACCATCTTTCTGAGTGGGGTTCAAAGAAGTCCGTCTAAACTTTGTAGAAATCTGATTACACCTACACTTTTTTTCAAAATGTAATACATTTATGTTTTCAAGTACTAAAAAAAAATTACAAAGACTATCATTTTAATGCATAATTAAAAACAACACAATTTAATACTTTTACCGACGTTTTATGAATCATTTTGTTGGAACAAAACTAGTTTCTTTCATCGTTGGTCTATAAAATACGCCTTTACATTTATTTCTTACCCTTTGTCGGGCAAGACCGTTTACAGACGGTCTTTAATTTTTAGTCCCAACCAATGAAAATTTTTGAAATGGATTCAAATATAAGTTCACCACACTAAAGTCATCTAAAACTTAAATTACCAAAACAAGAACCCTTTTATTTCTATTTTGCCCGTCTAAGGGTTAAGTTATTTATGTCCGTTAATAAAGTATGTAGATTTCAATTCCTATTCATTATATTGGTTCGATATATGATATCCTTGAGCGAGCGGAGCTGCGGTTTTAACTTCTAGGTGGCTGATAAATTTGCTTTTTTGTGTTAATCTTATATTTATTCGCGTTTGTAAATTACAATGTTGTTTAGTTGATACGTAGCATTTAATATTACGAATAACGTAAGTATTTGAAAATAAAACTAATAATTTTAAATTTTAAAGCCGCTCAAAATTTAATTCGCAATTATTCAGTACACTATACTCTTGGTGCAAAAGATATACGATGGTTTTGCCATAAGTTAGATTACAAAATATTGCCCTTGGAAAATTTTGGATTTTCAAAAATGCAAATTGTTTAAAAAACTCAACAAAGATTTATCAACCTACCACTGGTGGGGAAAAATAAATCTTATATCAGTGAGAAATTTTTCTTTCTAATTTAATTTTTAAATTTGTAACCTTATATACTTTTTAAGTTCTTAGTTATCTAATTAAATATATGTGTATGTACGGCACACCCATATGGGTTGTTTTCAACTATACAATGCATGTATGTGTGTGTTGTCATATAATTTATCATGTTTTATGCATGGTTTTGGGTTGTTTCAAGTGCACATGCGCATTTGTAATCAATTGCCCAAACCTAAGTAAATATGTTTATTATATTTTAGAGCGCATGCGTCTTACATATTACTGCATACGTACCTCATATATGTATGTTTGTTGCATATAAATGCATATATTTTGATGTGATTATTTATGAACGTTTTGTATTGTCTCTGCCTTATCTAATATGTATATGTGGACTGTATAATTTATTACAATAGTAAGATTTTTCTTTATCTTATTTAACATTTATCAGAAATATATAAAGATTCAAATATAATGTTGTTTTGTCCGTCGCTGGTGGCAACGAACATATTCAATTTGAACATTCTCACGGCCAACAAAGTAATTACAGTTTGTGATCGTATCATGTTCGTCAAGTGACGTTCACGATGACTATGCGCTTTTATGTTGAATTAATGACAGTTTGCTCATAACTATTTCTTCAAATTCGTTACAAAGTATCCTGTTGACTTTTTCTTTTTCATCGGACGACGCTATATCTTTGATGTGACGTTCCCTTTGCACTTTAGTATTATCCTCTTCTGCTTTCGTCTTTGGTTAATTGTTTTATGTGTGTTATATTGATAGACATCCCCCCGTTTCTTCTTTGGCTTTTGGATTCAGTACTACATCTTCGCTGTCATATCTCCATCGTCAGCGACTTTAATTGTCATATCTTCATATGGCTCTTCATCAGGCAGGTCAAGATCCATTGTTTGCATCTGTAACAAGATAATCAGCCTTCCTACTTCATCCGAAGTGAGGACTCTCCAGGGGAACAAAAGTTATTATCTAAATTTTTAGCTTTCCAAGATTTTGCTCTGCTGTTTTCTTCTTTTCTGCCAGGTTCCTGTTTTGATCGCATTTAGTTGTTGACTCATTATCGGCTAACATTAAGTCGTGCTCTTTCGTTGTGTAATCCCAACTTCAACATCTCTTCCTGTAAGAGCTTTTATCTCATCTCTTTCGAAGGTTATATCTTCTACGCGCAGCTTGCATTCCCTTCGATATGTCATCAGCGCAACCTTCTCGAGCGTATATTTTCTACACGTAAGCTTCGCAACTGTAATATCTTTGCGATAGTTTACCTTCCTTCGATATGTCGTCAACGCAATGCTTTTCGAAATAATCGCTAAACTGTTTGCGCGCGTTTTCATATATGCGTGCCAATAATTCCCAAATTTTTTTAATTTTGCATCTGATCCGGTTATCAGGTGACTAAGTCTAGTCTTGCATCTCCTTGAAGACAAGATTTTAAATAGTTCATCTTTTTGGAGTTACTAATATTCTTATTATTACTTACGTACTCCTCGAAGAGCTCTTTTAAATGGTTGCTATTCTCAGAATTCGGTTCTGAGAATTTTTGTAATTCTATTTTTTGCATTCCAATTTCTCATCTGTTTTTTTGTAAGTTGATTTCTTTTTGTTTTCAATACCACAAAGTATCAGTGACTTCAAAAGTAAGATCTTCTATTTCAAAATTATTACACGGCTTATTTATATTTTCATTTGTCAATTCGTCGATATTTTTCTCCATGCAGCTCAATATTTCTTGGAGACATTCTTCGTATCTTTCGATTTAAGCTTTTGTCTCTATAATTTAGATTTATTTTGCCTCTGCAATGAAAAATCAGAATTTTCAATTGCTGCTGCTTTTTCAATTGCTCTGCTCTATGAGGTCTATCATTTATCAGTTGGCTTATTGCCCGCTTGCTCTTATCTCCATCTTTGAATTTAATTTCATTTGACTCTAGACTCGCTTTCTATTATCTTCAGCTCTCACTCCATATAAAGTCTAGATTTATTTCCTCAAATCTAATTCTTCACATAGTCGCCTTTCCTTGGTAATATATCCACAGTGTTCGACATTTTTAACTTTTTTAAAAAAATGTTTTTACTCTTCAAAAAAAAATCATTGGATCTTGCTATGCCTCGATTCACAGCCGCTGAATATTTTTTAATAGTATTTACACAGCGTTTGGTTTCGTACTACAAGGGCTTATGTGATCTTATAAATATACGGGAGAATATGGACCAAAATCCTACAATTGCCACTTATTCATTTGCCTGTGTAAGTAACAGAACTTTTATATTACCTATATACGCATACATATAATAGGATTTTTACTTATATTGGCTGTACAATTTCAAAACTCGAGCTATATCCGGCTCGATGGACAAATGTTCAAAAACTCAAAGAAAGAATCAAAACTGTTTGATTTGTATGATCAAATATTAAAACTTAAATAAGATTCTTTAGATCCTTACCACTGATGGGGAAAGCAAAGACCTTATTCAGAAGCTGAGATATTTCATTCTCATTTTATTTTTAAATTTGTAAACCTTATATACTATTTTGAGTTTTTAGCTATCTAATTAAATATATATGTATATGTGGCTACCACATGGGGTTGTTTTCAATATACAATACAATAGATGTGTGTGTTGTCATATAATTTATGTTATAGTTTGGGTTGTTTTCAAGTACATGCGCATTTTGTAATCAATTGCCCCAAACCTAAGTAAATATGTTTATTATATTTCTTGAGTGCATGCGTATTATATATTAATGCATACATACCTCATATATGTATGTATGTTGCATATAAATGCCTACATTTTTATGTGTTTAATATGTTTTGTATTGTCTCTACCTTATCTAATTTATGTGGACTGTATAATTTATTACAATAGTAAGATTTTCTTATCTTATTTTACATTGAGTGCCATGGCTACACGTTTTCATGCGACACCAAAAACTTCCTGGGGTCACCATGGTCGTGCAGCAGAGTATTGTCTGGCCTTAGGTATCTGTCTGTAGGTATTGTCATGTGTTTTTGGTTGACGCTACAGGGTTTTAAAATGTATTTCTATTAGCCTAATGTTTGCCTAAATTTTGGTCCAAGTTTCATAGAATATCTTCCATTTTGCGGTTTTATGATAAAAACTCAGGTTCTTTAAAAAAAATTTATTGGTTTCATTCGATATTTCGGAAAAAAATATAAAAAGATATTAAAAATTAAAGAATTAGGATATGATAACTTTAATTACATTGATTTTTACATTAATTTTTAGATGTGTATATTTTTGGAAAGCAATCAATGCACAATTGGGGAGTGTTGGGGCATTGCGGACAGTACGTAGTTGTCCTTTTGATATTCTTTCTTGCTTCCTTTCGACTAAATTTTCTTTTTGCTTCAGCGTAGCATAAAACACAAGCACGTCGGATGGTTTTATTATTTTCATCTACTCTTTTTGCGATAATGTTTGATTGCGTACAGGCTGCGGGGATGAGTTCGTGGAAGCTATAACGCGCGTTCCACGGAATGTTCGTATATTAATGTTTCTATTCGTAGCTGCTTTATACACAGTACAGGCATTTACCACGGAAAGTCCAAGTAAAAGTCAATTCCCAGCTTTCGGTGTTTTTTAACCCTTTGAAGAGGTATTTGCATATGAAGCCATTTGGTCGGAAAGATCAATGATTTCCCCTTGTTATATTCTACCACAGCCAGTGGCTTTTTCTGTTGCTCGTCTTTTACGTCGCTCCTTGACTGTTGGAAGGTTCTGCCAGGGGATTACGTGCTCCATCTGTTATGGATACTGTTATTATCGGGCATGTTTCGTGGATACATTCTGACGTCGCGTTTATCTTCCCCACACTTTAGAACAACTATGCCATAGGGATCTTCTCAGCCACTATTTGCCTTTCTTTGCGGAGCAACCATAACTTCTTTTTTGGGAAATGTTTCTTGTTGGCGAGTATACCAAAACCACATGTGTTTTTGATCTAGCATTATAGAACAGGCAATTATAGCTTGTGTAAAGTTGTCTACATAAAGTTCGACCCTGACCTTTCAAATCAATGATCAGATCCTCGCAAACAGTTTTAGCCAAACCAAACTATCTCAATCCACTTTATGACTTTCCGAATATATTTTCACTGACCAGGTGAATCCTTCAGTAGAGCACAGAGCAAAAGCTTTATACAAGGATGATGGTATTTGGTATATATTGTCGGAATAACAGTCTGCCTCGCCATGGAATAAGGGTCTCATCAATTACTATGTTTTCACCTGGAAAAATTAGAAATATAAAAAAAAATCAGCGTCGCACATTTTCGTACGACATCGATTTTTACGATTATAATTCCGTCGTGCAGTGCCGTCGTAGAAGCGATCGACAAAAAAACCGTTATAAAATCAAAATAAACCACAAAATCATCCGGGATTGGCCCAGAACTGAATATTTTCTTGCTTTACACCCAGTTTATAGCAAAAAATGTGCTTGGCACCCGGAAGGTTTTCGTCAAAACCCTTGGCACTCAATGTGTTAACATTTGTGAAATATATAAAGATTTAAATATAATGTTGTTGTCCGGCCTTTGGTAGCAACGAACATGTTCAATTTTGAACATTCTCCGGCCGACAAAGTAATTATAATTTGTGATCGTGTCATGTTCGTCAATTAAGGGGTCCCGGTGGTCTAGAATTTTCAAAGCGATAGCTGCGCTCCTACTGATTAATAATTTATTTGGTTTAGGTTCAGATGTTCTGAAGAGTCAAAATCAACAACGGCCGAAGTAATTTTTAAGATAGCTTTTTTGGACGCCATTTTTTAATATTGTTAAATTTTTTTATTTAACAAAACAATATTTTTGTATTTTCATAGTGTATAAATAAACTGCCAAAAATTTTAAATCGATTTCTCTTTTTAAACCTTGAACAAAATTCAGAAAAAACCTCTTTTTGAGTTTTGACCCCAACTTTTTGAGTTTCATATAAATTTTCTAAGTTAATGAAGTTTTCATAACTCAAAAAAAAAAGACATGTTTGAATATTTATAATTACGGCACAAGGGAAAAAAGTGGGGTTTTCATTCAGACGGTTTTTTTCAGAATATTTTCAGTGGCCTTTGTTGAATAGTTTTATATTATTTTACAACCGAATATTATGGGGGGACAGCCCCATCTAATGGCCCAAAAAAGAAACCCCTATTCGAAATTATGACGTTTATTTGATAAAAAATTAATAAATTTTGTGTTTTTTACCCATGTCAAAGATGATATTTTTTAAAATATGTAAAAAAAAATTTTTTTTTGATACAAATAAAAAAATTAATGCTAAAGCTAAAAATGGGCATAATTTATATCAAAAACGTTTGCACACTTCAGTATTTTGAATAGGATTACCGTATGGTGATTGCGGACCTATGGGAGTTACTTTTAATTCCATAACAATCCTGAACGTACAAAAGATGCAGACGGATGTTTTGGGTCGTTATCTGTTGCTTAAATAGAAGTAGCCACTATTAACAGCCGATTTAAGCACACCCTGCAATTAAATTTTTCTTAAAATGTTCAGATACATTAGCTTATTCCGTTTTTTACTAATAAAGTCCAAAATGTCCAACAGATGATATCATATACCGCCAAACCATAACATTACCCCCACAGTGTTTTACCGTTGGCAATACATTTTTTCCTTGCGACTCTTCATTAATCTTTCTCCATACTTTTCGTGATCTATTCGAACCAAATATATTAAATTTTGATTCGTTGGTGAACACAATATTCTCCATAACCAATATGGTTTGTTTAAATATTTTTAGCAAACGTCGACCTCTTCTTTTTTATTAACCTTACTTGTTGATGGTCATATACAGCACACATCACTCTCTCTACCTAAATGCAAACGATGTTTTCTTCGTAATGTTACAAAATTCAAATGCGTCACTTTGTCTAGACATGATCAAGGCTATGCCAAGCTAAGATATCGCAAAGTTTTTGTGAGTGGACACATATTTAACACTTCTTAGACTGTCGAAGTTTTTAAAAGTTTTAAGAAATATTTATTTTCGAATACAAAAATTTTGTTGGTGAGAGAGAATTTAATACCTAAACTGTGGTTTCGAATTAAATTCAATTTAAATTTAAATTTACTGATTAGATATGGCTAAGTTTGTGTTGCACTGAAGAAAAGCGGGCTATAATTGTGAAGTTAAGTGAAGGGCAGTCAGTAACAGATTGCAAAAACGCTGGATGTTCTGGAAGATCATTTATAACGCAATTAAATATTTTGACGAATTTGGAATTTCCAAAGAAGACTATTTTATTCGTTGGATTTCAAAAAACGACCCATTGAAGAGCTCTAAATAAATTAAAACCGAAGTTTATGCAGTATACGGAAAAGAGGTTTCATCTAAAACGATCAGACGTCGTTTGAATGAAGGCGGACTGCGCACGCCTTTCATTCGTACGAGCCCACATCAACAAACCACTTTCTTTTTGGAAGAACGTTCTCTGGAGTGATGAATCTAAGTTTTGTAGATTTGGATCTGACGGTAAATACACGTCTGGTGCCCCAGTAACCAGCAGCAATTCTAGGTATACACAAAAACAGTGAAACATGGAGGAGGAAATATTATAGTGTGGGCGTCTTTTCCTTGGCACGGTGTTGACCTATCGTTAGGATAACGTCAAAATGGATCACTTTGTTTAAAAGAACATGTTAACAGAACACATGATTCCATTTGTCGACGACCATATGCCCTCTAAGGCGACATTTCGTGAAGATAATGGACTCAAACAAACCATGTTTGGTGAAAAATTTCTTGGAGGAGCAATGCGTTCCCATTCTGCAATGTGACTCAGTCACCTGATCTCAATCCAATTGAGAATTTGTGAGTGAAGTTGAGAAGGATTGAGGCAAAAAAACCCAAAAATTTAGAAGAATTGTGGCAGAAAATCAAAAGTGCATGCTGGAATATACCTGTGGAACAATGTAGACGGTTGGTCGGAGTTTTTGCCTAAAGTTGTTCTGAACTGATCAAAAAATAGGGTTTCCGAAATATTGAAGTAAAATTTGGTTCGAGTGATTACCAAAAGTTTTGTGGTAAACCTGAAATGTACTGATATGTGTCCAACATGTAATCATTTTATTCTTACTTTTGTAGGTTTTGATTCTCGTCCTTTATGTTAATATTTTAGTTAATCTATCTGTGAAATATGAATATATGTATGTGAAAATATTTAAGTTTTAAGTAAAGAAATGAATTTATGGAACATTTTTTTTTCTTAAGAGTACGAGTGTGCTAAAATATGACCACCACTGTATGTATGACTTACGACGTGCGATTCGTCTGAAAACCAGCTCTTCAACATCCCTGCCTTTGGATTTATTTTTTGGGTACATTTCAAATTGAATAAATGAATACTAATTTTATATAGCAGTTATATTTTAATCATCTAAATAAAATAGTTAAATAAAAATTTTAATCATCTCTTTTTATCGGTTTTGATAGTACAAAGAAAAAATAAATCGCTTTTGCCACTGTGCAGTAATTTTTTGTTGACATAACCACGACGAATTGGCATTTATAACCGACCAAACAGAACACGTAACATTAATAGCGCTTTGGTGTTTAATCATAATTTTAATATTGTGAGTATCCTGACAACAACGTCCTTTTTTCCCCGGGTCTGGGGGTTTGAAACCTTTTTCGTCGCAAAAAAGTTTTCATTTTTTTTTGTAAAAAAATAAATTTTTAAAATTTTAAATGTTTGATTTGGGTGA
>NW_026091735.1:0-4290 GCF_024586455.1 Bactrocera neohumeralis | reverse complement strand
AAGATTGCAAAGTTGTTCCAAATACACTGTCGCTATTGCTATAGAACAACTCTGTGACAACTCCAATAAAATCAAAACGGCGAGTTAGCATAAATATGTAAAGTTCATATTCTTACGCATCTTGATATCGATTGCTTAATGTGTATGTATGTACTAAAAAATCAATTTTACACCTTAATTTAGGATTGTTAAATTGTTCCAAATACATTGTCGCTATTGCTATAGAACAACTCTGTGACAACTCCAATAACATCAAAACGGCTAATTTGCATAAATATGTAAAGTTCATATTTTTACGCATCTTGATATCGATTGCATAATATGTATGTACCAAAAAAATCAATTTTACACCTTAATTTAAGATTGCAAAGTTGTTCCAAATACACTGTCGCTATTGCTATAGAACAACTCTGTGACAACTCCAATAAAATCAAAACGGTTCATATTTTGAAAAATCAATGTGTATACAAAAAATCGATTCTAATATAAGATTGTGAAATTGTTCGAAATACACTGTCGCTATGGCTATACGACAACTCTATGACAACTCCAGTAACATCAAAACGGCTAATTTGCATAAATATGTAAAGTTCATATTTTTACGCATCTTGATATCGATTGCATAAATGTGTATGTATCAAAAATCAATTTTACACCTTAATTTAAGATTGTGAAATTGTTCCAAATACACTGTCGCTATTGCTATAGAACAACTCTTCGACAACTCCAATAACATCAAAACGGCTAATTTGCATAAATATGTAAAGTTCATATTTTTACGCATCTTGATATCGATTGCATAATATGTATGTACTAAAAAATCAATTTTACATCTTAATTTAAGATTGTTAAATTGTTCCAAATACACTCTCGCTATTGCTATAGAACAACTCTATGACGACTCCAATAACATCAAAACGGCTAATTTGCATAAATATATAAAGTTCATATTTTTACGCATCTTGATATCGATTGCATAATATGTATGTACCAAAAAATCAATTTTACATCTTAATTTAAGATTGTAAAATTGTTCCAAATACACTGTTCTTAATTTGCATAAATATGTAAAGTTCAAATTTTAACGCAACTTGATATCGATTGCATAATATGTATGTACCAAAAAATCAATTTTACATCTTAATTTAAGATTGCAAAATTGTTCCAAATACACTGTCGCTATTGCTATAGGGCAACTCTATGACAACTCCAATAACATCAAAACGATTAATTTGCATAAATATGTATGTGAATGTTCAAAAAAATCAATTTTACATCTTAATTTAGGATTGCTAAGTTGTTCCAAATACATTGTCGCTATTGCTATAGGACAACTCTATGACCACTCCAATAACATCAAAACGGCTAATTAACAGAAATATGTAAAGTTCATATTTTTACGCATCTTGATATCGATTGCTTAATGTGTATGTATCGTACTAAAAAAATCGCTATTTATACACCTTACTTTAGGATTTGTTAAAATTGTTCCAAATACATTGTCGCTATTGCTATAGGACAACTCTATGACAACTCCTATAACATCAAAACGGCTAATTTGCATAAATATGTAAAGTTCATATTTTTACGCATCTTGATATCGATTGCATAATATGTATGTACCAAAAATCAATTTTACATCTTAATTTAAGATTGTAAAATTGTTCCAAATACACTGTCGCTATTGCTATAGAACAACTCTATGACAACTCCAATAACATCAAAACGGCTAATTTGCATAAATATGTAAAGTTCATATTTTTACGCATCTTGATATCGATTGCATAATATGTATGTACCAAAAAATCAATTTTACATCTTAATTTAAGATTGTGAAATTGTTCCAAATACATTGTCGCTATGGCTATATGGCAACTCTATGACAACTCCAATAACATCAAAACGGCTAATTTGCATAAATATGTAAAGTTCATATTTTTGCGCATCTTGATATCGATTGCATAATATGTATGTATCAAAAAATCAATTTTACATCTTAATTTAAGATTGTTAAATTGTTCCAAATACATTGTCGCTATTGCTATAGGACAACTCTGTGACAACTCCAATAACATCAAAACGGCTAATTTGCCTAAATATGTAAAGTTCATATTTTTACGCATCTTGATATCGATTGCTTAATGTGTATGTATGTACCAGAAAATCAATTTTACATCTTAATTTAAGATTGTAAAATTGTTCCAAATACATTGTCGCTATTGCTCTAGAACAACTCTATGACAACTCCAATAACATCAAAACGGCTAATTTGTCTAAATATGTAAAGTTCATATTTTTACGCATCTTGATATCGATTGCATAATATGTATGTATCAAAAAATCAATTCTACATCTTAATTTAGGATTGTTAAATTGTTCCAAATACATTGTCGCTATTGCTATAGGACAACTCTATGACAACTCCAATAACATCAAAACGGTTAATTTGCATAAATATGTAAAGTTCATATTTTTACGCATCTTGATATCGATTGCATAATGTGTATGTACCAAAAAATCAATTTTACATCTTAATTTAGGATTGTTAAATTGTTCCAAATACATTGTCGCTATTGCTATAGGACAACTCTATGACAACTCCAATAACATCAAAACGGCTAATTTGCATAAATATGTTAAGTTCATATTTTTACGCATCTTGATATCGATTGCATAATGTGTATGTACCAAAAAATCAATTTTACACCTTAATTTAAGATTGCAAAGTTGTTCCAAATACACTGTCGCTATTGCTATAGGGCAACTCTGTGACAACTCCCATAACTTCAAAAAGGGTAATTAACATAAATATGTAAAAGTTCATATTTTTACGCATCTTGATATCGATTGCATAATATGTATGTACCAAAAATCAATTTTACATCTTAATTTAAGATTGTAAATTGTTCCAAATACACTGTCGCTATTGCTATAGAACAACTCTGTGACAACTCCAATAGCATCAAAACGGCTAATTTGCATAAATATGTAAAGTTCATATTTTTACGCATCTTGATATCGATTGCATAATATGTATGTACTAAAAAATCGGTTCTACACCTTAATATGAGATTGTAAAATTGTTCCAAATACACTGTCGCTATTGCTATAGGGCAACTCTATGACAACTCCAATAACATCAAAACGGGTAATTTGCATAAATATGTAAAGTTCATATTTTTACGCATCTTGATATCGATTGCATAATATGTATGTATCAAAAAATCAATTTTACATCTTAATTAAAGATTGTAAAATTGTTCCAAATACATTGTCGCTATTGCTTATAGGACAACTCTATGACAACTCCAATAACATCAAAAAGGGTAATTAGCATAAATATGTAAAGTTCATATTTTTACGCAACTTGATATCGATTGCATAATATGTATGTATCAAAAAATCGATTCTACACCTTAATTTAAGATTGCAAAGTTGTTCCAAATACACTGTCGCTATTGCTCTAGAACAACCCAATGACAACTCCAATAACACCAAAACGGCTAATTTGCCTAAATATTTAAAGTTCATATTTTTACGCATCTTGATATCGATTGCATAATATGTATGTACCAAAAAATCAATTTTACATCTTAATTTAAGATTGTAAAATTGTTCCAAATACACTGTCACTATTGCTCTAGAACAACTCTATGACAACTCCAATAACATCAAAACGGCTAAATTTGCCTAAATATGTAAAGTTCATATTTTTACGCAACTTGATATCGATTGCTTAATGTGTATATACCAAAAATCGATTCTACACCTTAACTTCAGATTGTGAAATTGCTCTAAAGACACTGTCGTTATGGCTATAGGACAACTCTATGACAACTCCAATAACACCAAAACGGCTAATTTACAGAAATATGTAAAGTTCATATTTTTACGCATCTTGATATCGATTGCTTAATATGTATGTACTAAAAAATCAATTTTACACCTTAATTTAAGATTGTTAAATTGTTCCAAATACATTGTCGCTATTGCTATAGGACAACTCTATGACAACTCCAATAACATCAAAACGGCTAATTTGCCTAAATATGTAAAGTTCATATTTTTACGCATCTTGATATCGATTGCATAATATGTATGTACCAAAAAATAAATTTTACACCTTAATTTAAGATTGTAAAGTTGTTCCAAATACACTGTCGCTATTGCTATAGAACAACTCTGTGACAACTCCAATAGCATCAAAACTGCTAATTTGCATAAATATGTAAAGTTCATATTTTTACGCATCTTGATATCGATTGCATAATATGTGTGTATCAAAAAATC
>NW_026091734.1:0-9158 GCF_024586455.1 Bactrocera neohumeralis | reverse complement strand
ACTAAAAGTGTCAGACGAGTAGAGTCGAAATCCGGATGTCTGTCTGTCCGTCCGTCCGTCTGTCCGTCCGTCCGTCCGTGCAAGCTGTAACTTGAGTAAAAATTGAGATATCATGATGAAACTTGGTACACGTATTCCTTGGCTCCATAAGAAGGTTAAGTTCGAAGATGGGCAAAATCGGCGGACTGCCACGCCCACAAATGGCGGAAACCGAAAACCTATAAAGTGTCATAACTAAGCCATAAAATAAGATATTAAAGTGAAATTTGGCACAAAGGATCGCATTAGGGAGGCATATCTGGACGTAATTTTTTTGGAAAAGTGGGCGTGGCCCCGCCCCCTACTAAGTTTTTTGTACATATCTCGGAAACTACTATAGCTATATCAACCAAACTCTACAGAGTCGTTTTCTTCAGGCATTTTCATATACAGTTCAAAAATGGAAGAAATCGGATAATAACCACGCCCACCTCCCATACAAAGGTTATGTTGAAAATCACTAAAAGTGCGTTAACCGACTAACAAAAAACGTCAGAAACACTAAATTTTACGGAAGAAATAGCAGAAGGAAGCTGCACTCAGGCTTTTTTAAAAATTGAAAATGGGAGTGGCCTCGCCCACTTATGGACCAAAAAACATATCTCAGGAACTACTAGACCGATTTCAATGAAATTCGGTATGTAATATTTTCTAAACATCCTGATGACATGTACAAAATATTGGTGAAATCGGTTCACAACCATGCCTTCTTCCAATATAACGCTATTTTGAATTCCATCTGATGCCTTCTCTGTATAATATATACATTAGGAACCAATGATGATAGCGGAATAAAACTTTACACAAATACGGTATTTGAAAAATATGTAAATGACTGGTAATGAAATCTCGATTATCACTTTATCGTGCGAGAGTATAAAATGTTCGGTGACACCCGAACTTAGCCCTTCCTTACCTGTTTCTTACTGCCTTCGTTGTCGTGTAATAGCTTCAATACCTCTCTTGTTGTTCCTGCTTTTTATTTGTTGTTTTTTTATTGGTTTTAGATTTGGTTACTTTTTTTTCTGTTCTGCCGTAAGCTCTCTTTGAGTGCCAGAATTTATTCAAATACTCGTATAATGATTTCTCTCTAAAACGGATTATTTACTGTTTTTTGAAACGGCTTCTTGATTACAGTTTTTTCTTTTCTTACAATTATATCGAAAAAAAAATTTTTCTTATGGAAACATTTTGTCGTTTTCATTAATTTTTATTTTTTTAAAAGTAATTTATTTTTCTTAAATTTTCTTTCCGAAAGTATGTTCTTCAGCTTTCCTTTTTTCGAGTCACGTTTACACAACAAGTTTTATTTTAAAACAAATATTCTTTTCGAACGTTTTGTCTTTTGTGTAATTAACTTTTTATTTAAGTGTTTTTTTTTTAACCTTCTTTCCGAAAATAAGTTCTTACGTTTTTCTCTTTTCGAGTCACGTTAATTACAATAAATTTGATTTTAAAACACGTGTTCTTTTCGAACGTTATGTCTTAATGTAATTAACTTTTTATTTTAATCTTTTTTCCAAAACTTTTTATTTTAAATTTTTTTCCAAAACTTTTTATTTAAAATTTGAACAGATGGATTCAACAGCGCTTTTTGATGACACCTATTTCGAGGAATGCCCGACAACTTCTTTGACTCCCGTAAAAGGTACATGTAAAATCGTCATTTTAGTTTTCAATTCATTTTTACGCATTTGTTATTGTAGAACAATTGACATTTAAACGGAAGAAATTCAACATTTTTGGTTGCTACAACCCAGAGGCAAGCTTCTCAAAACAAAAAGGAAACAATTTGGCTGTGGAAGGAAATGGTAATCCAATATATTGTTAAAATGCATAGAAGTATATTTATATATTATTTTTTGTATCTATATAAGAATTTATAGAAATAATTTTTATATTATAAAAAAAAAAATGTCAAAAGATGAAGGAAATGAATTTAATGTAAATTTAAATAAAATTATTTTATTATTAAAATTAATAAAAAAAAATATATTTTATAAAAAAAAATCTTTATATTTTTGAGTTTCGAACTATAGGTTGAAGGAATGACAAGCAAGTGGTTTACCCACTAGGCCATTGTAGAATGCACCGTCACGCTTTCCTGAGAGCAGTTTTGTTGAATTATCCCAAATTTAATGAAAGTGTGAGAAAGAAGGATATAGTTTTATTACAGCAGAAAATATGTGAGCGAGAAGGTGATACAAGATCACATGTATACAAAAGTTTTGGGAGCTTTTTTGATTCGCCCTTAAGAACGTGATAGGAAAAAGTGACAATTAAACCGGCACGCGTTACCGGCATGTCACTAGGTAATGTGACCATCACTGTTCTAACTGGGATGCTTTAATCACGTTCAATAATTGTAAAATAGAAATAAGTGGAATAATTTTGTACAACTATAATAACGTATTCCATGAAAGTTTCACAATGCCTGGCGCTTTCTTCATTAATAATACAAAAACTCAGCTACCGTTTGATGAACTCATTGCAAACCAGATTAAAAATATAGAAAAAATTTGAGAACTAAGATTTCATAAAAAACTCAAATACACTTCCAGTGGCCTTGCTTTAGCTTGCAGTGTCATAACTTTTATAACAATACTGACACTTCTTTATTATTACAAAAAAGATAAAAATAACAAAACAGAATTTATCATAAAAACTCAGGAGAGTTTTCAGTCAAATGAGGGAGGAGTTATGTCAACTTCCCATTCCAAAGAGTCGTTCAACTCGCTTCTAATAAATTGGGGAAAATGAAAACAAAGACTTTCAGTTATTTACACAACGAAACTACTACAGACCGATAAAATTCATTGATTTTCGAGCTTACAAACTCAATTGTTTGCCTGCACAGCAACTTTGTGCAATAACCAAATTCATTTTGTTTATTATACAACAACAAAAATTCATTGATCACTGCAATAGTAATTCGATACTTCATTTTTATACTCTCGCAACAATGTTGCTAAGGAGAGTATTACAGTTTTGTTCACATAACGGTTGTTTGTAAGTCCTAAAACTAAAAGAGTCAGATATAGGGTTATATATACCAAAGTGATCAGGGTGACGAGTAGAGTTGAAATCCGGATGTCCCGTCTGTTCGTCCGTCCGTCCGTCCGTGCAAGCTTTAACTTGAGTAAAAATTGAGATATCATGATGAAACTTGGTACACGTATTTCTTGGCTCCATAAGAAGGTTAAGTTCGAAGATGGGCAAAATCGGCCCACTGCCACGCCCACAAAATGGTGGAAACCGAAAACCTATAAAGTGTCATAACTAAGCCATAAAATAGAGATATTAAAGTGGAATTTGTCACATAGGATCGCAGTAGGGAGGGGCATATTTGGACGTAATTTTTTTGGAAAAGTGGGCGTGGCCCCGCCCCCACTAAGTTTTTTGTACATATCTCGGAAAATACTAGAGCTATGTCAACCAAACTCTACAGAGTCGTTTTCTTCAGGCATTTCCATATACAGTTCAAAAATGGAAGAAATCGGATAATAACCACGCCCACCTCCCATACAAAGGTTATGTTGAAAATCACTAAAAGTTCGTTAACGGACTAACAAAAAACGTCAGAAACACTAAATTTTACGGAAGAAAAGGCAGAAGGAAGCTGCACCCAGGCTTTTTTTTAAATTGAAAATGGGCGTGGCGTCGCCCACTTATGGACCAAAAACCATATCTCATGAACTACTAGACCGATTTCAATGAAATTCGGTATATAATATTTTCTTAACATCCTGATGACATGTACGAAATATGGGTGAAATCGGTTCACAACCATCTCCATCTGATGCCTTCTCTGTATAATATATATGTAGATTAGGAACCAATGATGATAGCGGAATAAAACTTTACAAAATACGGTATTTGAAAAATATGTAAATGACGGATAATGAAATCTCGATCACTTTATCATGCGAGAGTATAAAATGTTCGGTGACACCCGAACTTAGCCCTTCCTTACTTGTTTTTATTTATTTTAATAATTTTATTTCGTTGACTTAATCGATTTTACAAACATATGTATGAGTTCAACTAACGTTGTGCAGAGTACACAGTCGCAAATTTAAGAACTATATAAATGTAAGTAATTTTTAAAGAAAGCTTGTTAGTTCTTAAGCAGCAACCGAACTGTAACTTACACAATAAAATAAAAAAAAATCTTTCGTTCGGCTGTAATTACGAAAGTCGCGCGTGTCAGAGGCCAGAGGATGTGTGAGTGTGCGCGTTTGCAGCTTAGACTGTCGCCGGCTGGCTGACTGGCAGTGAATTACGTGATCGGAAATTAAATATTTTCTTAACACACATACAACCCTGCATATTCCTGTATATATGTTGTATGAGTGCTTGTCTGTTGTGTCTTATTTTGTCAGCACAAACGAAATTATTTAAAATCAAAAGTAGAAAGAACGGAAAAAACAAATGATCGCATTGACGCACGGAAATAATAGGATTGACAGAAGAAAACAAGTAAGGAAGGGCTAAGTTCGGGTGTCACCGAACATTTTATACTCTCGCATGATAAAGTGATAATCGAGATTTCATTATCCGTCATTTACATATTTTTTTATTTTGCTGTAAAATTAATTAGATTAGATCAGTTTGTGTACTTTGAGTATTGAATTGTATTTTCATTTCCTAATGTATAGTATATACCGTATTATACAGGGAAGGCATCAGATGGAACTAAAAATAGCGTTATATTGGAAGAAGGCGTGGTTGTGAACCGATTTTTCGTACACGTCATCAGGGTGTTAAGAAAATATTATATACCGAATTTCATTTGAATTGGTAAATTAGTTCCTGAGATATGGTTTTTGGTCCATAAGTGGGCGCGGCCACGCCCATTTTCAATTTTTAAGAAAAGCCTGGGTGCAGCTTCCTTTTGCCATTTCTTCCGTAAAATTTGTGTTTCTGACGTTTTTTGTTAGTCGGTTAACGCACTTTTAGTGATTTTCAACATAACTTTTGTATGGGAGGTGGGCGTGGTTATTATCCGATTTCTTCCATTTTTTAATTGTATATGGAAATGCCTGAACGAAACGACTCTATAGAGTTTGGTTGACATAGCTATAGTAGTTTTCGAGATATGTACAAAAAACTTAGTGGGGGGCGGGGCCACTTGGCAGTAGGCCGATTTTGCCCATCTTCGAACTTAACCTTCTTATGGAGCCAAGGAATACGCGTACCAAGTTTCATCATGATATCTCAATTTTTACTCAAGTTACAGCTTGCACGGACGGACGGACGGACAGACGGACAGACGGACGGACAGACAGACATCCGGATTTCGACTCTATTTGTCACCCGATCACTTTGGTATATATAACCCTATATCTGACTCTTTTAGTTTTAGGACTTACAAACAACCGTTATGTGAACAAAACTATAATACTTCTCCTTAGCAACTTTGTTGCGAGAGTATAAAAAGAGATGGGAAGAACAGAGTTCAAAATAAGAGGTGAGTAAACGAATGGAAAGATAAGGAGCAGATAACGAAAAGTGAAAAGAAGGGAAATGACAGGGAGTGAAGATAATACACAACAAAGAGTACCGGGCAGCTAAAAATAGAGCCAAACAAATGAAGCGTGGCACCGAACGGGAGCATCCCGTAGCATTATCTGCGCAGCCGGATAACCAAATGGTGAGCGGCGCTGTGTGGAGGCGGTGCGAAGGCTGTTTGGTCCAAAGAAATACGTGTAAACAAGAAATGAAAATAAATGCAAACAAATGAAAGACAAATAGACGTACAGTGCGAGACTATGCCATGTAAGCGTACGAGGACTACCGAGAAGTCACCGAAATTGCGTAATCTTCAGCTAAATTTGACGAAAAGCGCCTTTGATGAAACATAGTGTATATTACCTCTAGTTTCACTAGGTTTAGTTAAGTTAAGAAGTCGATCCTATCAGGGATCTCACTTGGACAGCTTAAAACGCCGTTGTGACACCTAAATCGTTTTCATAAGAGATCATAACAGATTTGTTGACTAATGTAAGTTTCTACTATTCTTTCTGGTTCGCCAAAAGTAGGACTATTGATATGTTTCAGCCTCAGTCTTGCAAAGGCTAGACAATGGAGAGCAAAGTCTCTAGATGCATTCGGTTTAACTTAGGATTTGCAGCTTAAGCAATTCCACTTATTATTATAGGATTCAGTAAAATACAGCTAAGAAGTATTCAAGACATTATTAGGCGCTGACGCGCATTTTTGCGACTTTAAAAAGCGTTACGTCAATATTTCCGGTATCCGACAGTTACTTTTCTGACTATGGAAGCCACTTGGCGTAGCGTTGACGGAAGACAGACCGAAAGCTCCTACTTCTAGGAAAAAAGTGAGCTTATTCATATTGTAGGGGTCATAAATGGGAAGCTGCCCTTAAGGCCTCACCTTCATATTGAAAACTGGATTCGTCGGAATGTAGATCAATCTAATTACTAGTGAGTCCAGCTAACGTATAAAATACTGCTATGACTAAGCTCAGCGTTCCGGTAATTTAAGTCAAAGTATTCGAGGAGACTTCTGCATGGAATCATGAGTTAGCTTCCACGATATTTTCTGTATACAGTCTTTATTTACTTTTTTCATGTATGCGAAGTAATTCGGTGAAAAAATTTTTTGATGAAAAATAACCCTTGACACGGACATTTCCAACTATCGTAGAGTATTTATACGCTGAATAAATAAGAAACCAAACATCATATATCGGGTGATTTTTTAAGAGCTTGATAACTTTTTTTTAAAAAAAACGCATAAAATTTGCAAAATCTCATCGGTTCTTTATTTGAAACGTTAGATTGGTTCATGACATTTACTTTTTGAAGATAATTTCATTTAAATGTTGACCGCGGCTGCGTCTTAGGTGGTCCATTCGAAAGTCCAATTTTGGGCAACTTTTCGAGCATTTCGGCCGGAATAGCCCGAATTTCTTCGGAAATGTTGTCTTCCAAAGCTGGAATAGTTGCTGGCTTATTTCTGTAGACTTTAGACTTGACGTAGCCCCACAAAAAATAGTCTAAAGGCGTTAAATCGCATGATCTTGGTGGCCAACTTACGGGTCCATTTCTTGAGATGCACTGTTTAGTGTGGTTTGTACGCTGGTGGAATCATTGGACCGTATTTTTTCAAAGATGTTGGACGCAACGTTACTTGTGAATGGCGATCGCTATCGTTCGATGCTAACAAACTTTTGTTAGCCAAAAATGGAAGAACTGAACTTGCGTTGACATGTGGTTTCAAAAGATGGCGCTACATGCCACACAGCGTCAAACCATTCTATGGCCATTTTGGGAAAACTTCGGAGAACAATTCATCTCAAGAAATGGACCCGTAAGTTGGCCACCAAGATCATGCGATTTAACGCCTTTAGACTATTTTTTGTGGGGCTACGTCAAGTCTAAAGTCTACAGAAATAAGCCAGCAACTATTCCAGCTTTGGAAGACAACATTTCCGAAGAAATTCGGGCTATTCCGGCCGAAATGCTCGAAAAAGTTGCCCAAAAATTGGACTTTCCGAATGGACCACCTAAGACGCAGCCGCGGTCAACATTTAAATGAAATTATCTTCAAAAAGTAAATGTCATGAACCAATCTAACGTTTCAAATAAAGAACCGATGAGATTTTGCAAATTTTATGCGTTTTTTTAAAAAAGTTATCATCATATACAAATACAATATTTTAAGTTTTATAAGAAAGTCATAAAATTACGGTTAAAAGTGGAAATAACAAAAGCAAACGCACGAGGTAAATATGCAGAATTGGTGTGCTTTCAGTGATTGAAAAGCTGCCCTAAGTAATGAGATTCCGTTGCATGCATTTTTGCTAAGGAGCTTGTTTTTTCTTTTGTGCGTGGCGGGCGTGTTATCCTGAATAGCTAATTTTAAGAATGTAGTAAGAATTTTAAGAAAAGATATTCTACCGTTTTCGCATTCAAATTAGAGCAGAGTTCATATGAATGAAAAAACAGACCGAGAGGCAATAAATGACCGAAGCAATAAACGTTTCGTACGTGGAAAAAGCACATCGCTGAATCGAAGACAGGTGGTGTTTTTAGAAACAAAGGGAGTCGGAGTAACCAGCTTGGAATTAACTGGTACTCCTTTTCTGTTATAAGCCCAGTACTGGGATATTTTTTTCGCTTCCCTAAGATTTTGGGTTACTGATCGTGAAGATAACGTCTAAAAGCTGACATCTTATAAGACACGCATTTTAGCTTTCAGAAATGTGGTTGGAATGTATTCGATTAAAGATTTACCTGAATCAGGGCGACCAAGTAAATGATAGTGTCATCATATTAATGAGATCTGTGTGATTCTCTTGTCCTTATGAACCAAGCACTTTGACGGAGGAAATCGCTGCCACTATAGACAAAAGGCTTACATCAATTATTCCGTTACCCAGCCGGTCGGCCTGATCAAGTTCACGGTAATTAAACATAGAGGAGAAATATATGACATATGTAATTTCCAACCGGTATCAGGCCTCCATAGTTTTTATCACTTTATAATAAGCTTGATGTAAATCTGGATCGTTCCTATTTTGTAAAGTCTACTATTAATTCTGTACTAATCGAGGATTTGTTTTTGCCGTCTACCAATGGAAAACTTTCGTGAAAATTATGACGTAACACTGATATCTCTTAAGACAGCGAGTTTTGTGGCCGAAAGTTAAGTCCGCAGATATTGAAATAGAGGTTTTTCAACGCCAAAATGATCAAGTAACTGTGGAGTCATCTCATTCTGGTGGACTGGAGCGCATTGGAAAACGACAGATCTTCTGTTCTAGTTCTAGTGAACGAAGCATCATTGACTGTTACTGTCTTTATAGCGAAGAGCCTTAGTGCATAGGTATTGTCTGAGATCTCCACAGCCGACAGGCAGTTCACAGAAGGCGTGGCTGTGTGGTGCTTGTAAAATAGTACTTGAAACAACTTAAGGCTGGAATAAAACTATTCGCAAATAAACATTTCAAACAACAAGTGAATATTTTTAGACTAATTTATATGGTCCAATTTTCTAGAATAGGTCAATGAGACCTACTCGGTAGGCAGATGGCTCTCAGGTAATGAGGATGAGCGTTGCCAGGGTGAAATATTACTTGAGGCAACTTC
>NW_026091733.1:0-4965 GCF_024586455.1 Bactrocera neohumeralis | reverse complement strand
TATCGATTGTAAAATGTGTATATACAAGAATATCGACTTTACACCTGATTATAAGATTGCTAAATTCTTCCAAATGCACTGTCGTTATTTCTTTATGTCAACTTCGGTAAAATGAAGGAGGTTAATGAACTTAAATATTTGATGTTAATGATTTGAAGTAACTCAATACCGACTGCTAAATGTGTACTTAAACCTAAATATAAGATTGTCGAATTCTTCAAAATGCACTGCCGTTATGACTTTATGCCAACTTCAGTAAGATAAAGAAGGCTGATTAACTTAAATATGTGAAGTTAATGATTTGAAGCAACTCAATATCGATTGTTAAATGTGTATATACAAGAAAATCGACTTCCTACCTGAATACAAGATTCTCAAATTCTTGCAAATGCACCGCCGTTATTGCCTTATGTCATAAAATCGACTTTATACCTGAATATAAGACTACCGAAATCTTCCAAATGCACTGCCGTTTTGGCTTTATGTCAACTTCGGTAAAATGAAGGAAGCTAGTTATCTTAAATATTTGATGTTAATGATTTGGAGCAACTCAATATCGACCGCTAAATGTGTATGTACAAGAAAACCGACTTTATACCTGAACATAATATTGTCGAATTCTTCCAAAAGCACTGCCGTTATGGCTTTATGCCAACTTCGGTAAGATGAAAAAGGTTAATTTTCTTAAATATGTTAAATTAATGATTTAAAGCAACTAAATATCGACTGCTAAATGTGTATATACAAAAAAATCGACTTTATACGTGAATATAAGATTGTCGAATTCTTCCAAATGCACCGCCGTTATGGCTTTATGTTCACTTTAGCAAGATGGAGAAGGTTAACTAAATTAAATATTTGATGTTAATGATTTGTAGCAACTCAATATCGACAGCTAAATGTGTATATACGAGAAAATCGACTTTATACCTGAATATAAGATTGTCGAATTCTTCCAAATGCACCACCGTTTTCGCTTTACGTCATCTTCATCAAGACGAAGAAGTTTAATTAACTTAAATGTGTGAAGCTAATGATTTAAGGCAACTCAATATAGACTGGTAAATGTGTTTATACAAGAAAATCGACTTTATACCTGAATATAAGATTGTTGATTTCTTCCAAATGCACTGCCTTTATTTCTTTATGTCAGCTTCGGTAAAATGAAGGAGGTTAATGAACTTAAATATTTAATGTTAATGATTTGAAATAACTCAATACCGACTGCAAAATGTGTACATACAAGAAAGTCGCCTTAATACCTGAATTTAAGATAGTCGAATTCTTCCAAATGCACTGCCGTTATGGCTTTATGTCAAATTCAGTAAGATGAAGAAGGTTTATTAACTTTAATATGTTAAAATAATGATTTGAAGCAACTCAATATCGACTACTGAATGTGCATATACAAGAAAATCGATGAAGAAGTTTTATTTACTTAAATATGACAAACTAATGATTTAAGGTAACTCAATATCGACTGCTAACTGTGTATATACAAGAAAATCGACTTTATACCTGAATATGAGTTTGTCGAATTCTAATAAATGCACTGCCGTTATGGCTTTATGCCAACTTCGGTAAGATGAAGAAGGTTAATTAACTTCAATATGTTAAAATAATGATTTGAAGCAACTCAATATCGACTGCAAAATGTGTATATACAAGAATATCGACTTTACACCTGAATATAAGATTGTTAAATTCTTCCAAATGCACTGCCGTTATGGCTTTATGTCAACTTCGGTAAAATGAAAGAGCTAATTAACTTAAATATTTGATGTTAATGATTTTAAGCAACTCAATATCGACTGCTAAATGTGTATATACAAGAAAATCGACTTTATACCTGAATATAAGATTGTCGAATTCTTCAAAATGCACTGCCGTTATGACTTTATGCCAACTTCAGTAAGATAAAGAAGGCTGATTAACTTAAATATGTGAAGTTAATGATTTGAAGCAACTCAATATCGATTGTTAAGTGTGTATATATAAGAAAATCGACTTTATACCTGAATATAAGATTGTCGAATTCTTCCAAATGCACTGCCGTTATGGCTTTATGTCAAATTCAGTAAGATGAAGAATGTTAGTTAGCTTAAATATGATAAATTAATGATTTGAAGCAATTTAATATCGATTGCTAAATTGGTATAAACAAAAAAATCGACTTTATACCTGAATATAAGATTGTCGAATTCTCCCAAATGCACTGCCGCTATGGCTTTATGTCAACTTCGGCAAGATGAGCAAGGTTAATTAACTTAAATATGTCAAACTAATGATTTAAAGTAACTCAATATCGACTGCTGAATGTGTATATAAAAGAAAATCGACTTTATACCTGAATATAAGATTGTCGAATTCTTCCAACTGCACTGCCGTTATGGCTTTATGCCAACTTCAGTAAGATGAAGAAGGTAATTAACTTCAATATGTTAAAGTAATGATTTGAAGCAACTCAATATCGATTGTAAAATGTGTATATACAAGAATATCGACTTTACACCTGAATATAAGATTGGTAAATTCTTCCAAATGCACTGTCGTTATTTCTTTATGTCAACTTCGGTAAAACGAAGGAGGTTAATGAACTTAAATATTTGATGTTAATGATTTAAAGTAACTCAATACCAACTGCTAAATGTGTACATACAAGAAAATCGACTTTATGCCTAAATATAAGATTCTCAAATTCTTGCAAATGCACTGCCGTTATTGCTTTATGTCATAAAATCGACTTTATACCTGAATAAAAGATTGTCGAAATCTTCCAAATGCACTGCCGTTATGGCTTTATGTCAACTTCAGCAAGATGAAGAAGGTTAATAAACTTAAATGTGTGAAGCTACCGCTAAATGTGTATGTACAAGAAAATCGACTTTATACCTTAATATAAGATTGTGGAATTCTTCCAAGTAAAATGCCGTTATGGCTTTATGTGCACTTCAGTAAGATGAAAAAGGTTAATTAACTTAAATATGTTAAATTAATGATTTAAAGCAACTCAATATCGACTGCTAAATGTGTATATACAAGAAAATCGACTTTATACCTGAATATAAGATTGTCGAATTCTTCCAAATGCACTGCCGTTATGGCTTTATGTCAAATTCAGTAAGATGAAGAAGGTTAACTAACTTAAATATTTGATGTTAATGATTTGAAGCAACTCAATATCGACAGCTAAATGTGTATATACAAGAAAATCGACTTTATACCTGAATATAAGGTTGTCGAATTCTTCCAAATGCACCACCGTTTTGGCTCTACGTCAACTTCGTCAAGACGAAGAAGTTTAATTAACTTAAATGTGTGAAGCTAATGATTTAAGGCAACTCAATATCGACTGCTAAATGTGTATATACAAGAAAATCAACTTTATACCTGAATATAAGATTGTCGATTTCTTCCAAATGCACTGCCTTTATTTCTTTATGTCAGCTTCGGTAAAATGAAGGAGGTTAATGAACTTAAATATTTAATGTTAATGATTTGAAATAACTCAATACCGACTGCAAAATGTGTACATACAAGAAAGTCGCCTTAATACCTGAATTTAAGATAGTCGAATTCTTCCAAATGCACTGCCGTTATGGCTTTATGTCAAATTCAGTAAGATGAAGAAGGTTTATTAACTTAAATATGTTAAAATAATGAT
Organism: Bactrocera neohumeralis; assembly: GCF_024586455.1. Lineage (NCBI taxonomy): Eukaryota > Metazoa > Arthropoda > Insecta > Diptera > Tephritidae > Bactrocera > Bactrocera neohumeralis. The sequence continues at coordinate 1,301 of NW_026091733.1, read as the reverse complement.
TTGCGGCAACTCAGTATCGACTACTGAATGTGCATATACAAGAAAATCGATGAAGAAGGTTTATTAACTTAAATATGTCAAACTAATGATTTAAGGTAACTCAATATCGACTGTTAACTGTGTATATACAAGAAAATCGACTTTATACCTGAATATGAGTTTGCCGAATTCTAATAAATGCACTGCCGTTATGGCTTTATGCCAACTTCAGTAAGATGAAGAAGGTTAATTAACTTCAATATGTTAAAATAATGATTTGAAGCAACTCAATATCGACTGCAAAATGTGTATATACAAGAATATCGACTTTACACCTGAATATAAGATTGTTAAATTCTTCCAAATGCACTGTCGTTATTTCTTTATGTCAACTTCGGTAAAATGAAGGAGGTTAATGAACTTAAATATTTGATGTTAATGATTTGAAGTAACTCAATACCGACTGCTAAATGTGTACATACAAGAAAATCGACTTTACACCTAAATATAAGATTGTCGAATTCTTCAAAATGCACTGCCGTTATGACTTTATGTCAACTTCAGTAAGATGAAGAAGGTTGATTAACTTAAATATGTTAAAGTAATGATTTAAAGCAACTCAATATCGATTGTTAAATGTGTATATACAAGAAAATCTACTTTATACCTAAATATAAGAATGTGAATTCTTCCAAATGCACTGCCGTTATGGCTTTATGTCAAATTCAGTAAGATGAAGAATGTTAGTTAACTTAAATATGTTAAATTAATGATTTGAAGCAACTCAATATCGATTGCTAAATGTTTATATACAAGAAAATTCGACTTTATACCTTAATATAGGATTGTGGAATTCTTCCAAATGCACTGCCGCTATGGCTTTATGTCAACTTCGGCAAGATGAAGAAGGTTAATTAACTTAAATATGTCAAACTAATGATTTAAAGTAACTCAATATCGACTGCTGAATGTGTATATACAAGAAAATCGACTTTATACCTGAATATAAGATTGTCGAATTCTTCCAAATGCACTGCCGTTATGGCTTTATGTCAACTTCAGTAAGATGAAGAAGGTAATTTAACTTAAAGACGTTAAATTAATGATTTGAAGCAACTCAATATCGACTGCTAAATGTGTATATACAAGAAAATCGACTTTACACCTGAATATAAGATTGTCGAATTCTTCCAAATGCACTGCCGTTATTTCTTTATGTCAACTTCGGTAAGATGAAGAAGGTTAATAAACTTAAATGTGTGAAGCTAATGATTTAAGGCAACTCAATATCGACTGCTAAATGTGTACATACAAGAAAATCG
>NW_026091732.1:0-9103 GCF_024586455.1 Bactrocera neohumeralis | reverse complement strand
CACTAAATTAAACACTTTGAATATGCATACATATATAAATGCTAAAATGCAAAATCATTAAGTAATTTACATAAACATTTATTTTGCCAAAATATGTTCGCACAGTTCAATGAAATTTCATTTCACACTAATTTCGTCAAGTAATTATAGCGCTGCTCTTCTGGCATCCCGCCTTTTTCACTAACTGCTGGTTGACGGCACCTTGATTGTGTTTTGTTGCCAGCTCAGAAAACAGATCAGAGTGCCTTGCCAGCTGACAAGCGAGAGAGCAAGAAAAGAGATTCTGATCAAGTTATCTATGGATCTGAGTCGTCAGATTCTACGATTGCGTCATATGCCGCTTGGAGTCGTGACCAGAAGTTGTCTAAATTGCCTTTCTTGATTTCTAATACCGATTCAGAATTGTCTTGAATCGGTGAAGATGAAAATCGAGTGCAGTATAGTATCAAACTGTCACTCTCAGCAATGAATTTTGTATAAGTAATATCTTTACCCCTCTTTAGTTTTGTAGCACCTTGCTTTGAGCGTGTAGCTTCAGCCGGTGTACACGGACATTTTTTTTGTCTGTAATCATTTTTGGAACTTTTAGCAACTGAGTTGTTTTAGATTCCTTTGAGTCTGAGCTCATTTAAAAGATGTATATAATAAATCAAAACGTCTTAGTGAAAACTAGACTTGTAGATTTTTTGAAAATATTTCGTATATTAAATGTTGAATAGAAGACTCTTTTGTATACAAGAGTCTCAAAAAAATCAATAAAACCGATGGGTTTTTGATAAACCGAGAATCAAATAATATTTCCGTTTATATATGTATATATTTATGTATATGATTAGACGAGAACTCTTAAGTAAATAAGAGTTTTGAATGAACTTGATATGACGAAAGCTTTACGTATTTGATAGTGTGTGTAATCGCGAACTCTTTTAAGTTAATAAGAGTTTTGAACGAAATTTTTAGACGTGAACTCTTTTAAGTAAATAAGAGTTTTCAAGTAAAATATTACGCGTATGCAGAATATCGCTTATATTTGATTTAATTATTTGTTGTTGACCGGAAATATTTTATTTGTTTTATTTTTCTATATATGTATATATTTGTTTTATGTATATTTTATGTCCAAATGTCCTATAGGGTATACCTATAGGTGGATTTTTTATTTATTATGTGCTAATGAGCGCTCGTTTTAGAGATCACTGCACTTTGTACATATGCATGTATGCACATATGTATTACGCTTTGGTTGGTTACACAATCCTGCTTGTTTTTGTTGATCAAAAACCAAGGGGTATTGCGGGAAACATGCCAATATGGACTTTGAATATATTATATACGCAATCCTGCTTGATTTTGTTAGCCAAAACATAAGGGGTATTGCGGAATATATGCCAATGTGGACTTTGAAGTAGTGAGCGTATCTACATACATATGTGACAATACGCGTATGTAAAAATTTAAGTATGTTAAATAATATTTTATGTTATATTTAAGTTGTACCCGATGTCGATATATATGCCGGTAAAATTTTCAACGGGTTTTATTTATGTATGTACTTGTGTATTTTTATATTTTTTTTTTGTGTCCGTAATTCTTATTGGTTATGTGCTAATGAGAGCTCGCTTAGAGATCACTGCACTTTGTACATACATATACTTACTTATGTATAACGTTTTATATGAAATCCTGCTTGTTTTTGTCGGCCAAAGAACAAGGGGTATTGCTAGATGTATGCCAATGCGGACTTTAAAGCGATATTTATGTATCGTAAGTGTGGTGAATTAATGTATTAAACCGCGTAATTTTTGGTCGTTTTGCTTTAGCACAGTGGTCGGCATTTCTTAGCACAATTGTGCAAACTAACTTCACACGTACGCTTACGCTCTGTCGTTCAGTCGTTGTCGAGTAGTGTTGGGAACTACCGAGTGATTTCAACTATCGATTGTTAATGACTGAATGATTTTGACTATCGAATGAATTTTTTCGTTCATTCATTCATTCATTTATTTAATCAAATTCAATAACTAAGCAAAGGCGTGCTCTTCAAACAACAAAAAAGTACTGGAATTTTATTCATTTTTAATTAAACCAATACAAAGGTTTAATTTAATTCAATATTTTAATAAAACATAAAAATAGTAAAGCACAGAAAAGATATTCAATATCATATAAAATAAATATAAATATAAATATCAGAAGAACGCAAAAAAATATTAATTATATATTAAAACTGCTATTTAAAAATATTATTTGATCTAGCTTTTCACCTTTAAGTCTATTTCTTCTATCATTTATTATTTGCCCAGCTTTAGAAAAACCCCTTTCGGAAGGAACTGAAGTAGCAGGTATACATAATTATTTTTTGGAAAGCTTGTAGAGTTCTGGAAAAGTTGCCTTTTTGCTGTCCCAATAGTTTAAAGGGTTTTGATGTCTCTCAACGAAATCTTGTCTAAGATATTGTTCCAAAGAAATATGTGCATTAACACTAGGGGCGTTGTGACAAATAGTTTTTGCTTCCGCTACTTTTTGGTCAAGTAGAGTCCAAAGAGATAATTTACTTTTATCCGCGGGTAATTCTATTACTGGGGCTGTAGCAGTCCTTTGGTTCCGCTGTATGAATGCTGATACCTCTTCTCCCAACCATTTTTGAGCATTACTAGAGTTACTTTCATTTCCAAAGGCAATCTTTTTAAACCGTGGGTCTAAGAAGGTCGATTTGGCACACATCTTGTCAGACTCTAGTTGGCCAAGTCGTCTCGAAATTACTTCCAACAAACTACTTTTCAAGCATTCTCCCTCCGTAGTTTTCATTTGCTGGGATCTTATTGCATATTGCAGTCCTCTGACTATAGGCACCACTAGTGACATCGTTGGGTAGTTTTGTGCTGAAAGTTCTGTTGTCATATGCTCTATCGGCTTCAATACAGTGATGGAATCACGTAACCTTTCCCATTCTGATGCATTCAGAAAGTTCGGTGCACTTGGTAAGGAAGTTAGTACAGCAGAGAGCGGTTCTTTTATCAAGCATATACGTTCCATCATTATAAGGCCAGAGTTCCATCTAGTAGCAACGTCTTGCTTCATCTTAAGTTCAGCTACTCCCATTTGCTTTTGCATATTTTTAAGTTTTTCTGCTGCTTGAGAGCTATGATGAAAATATGTTACTATAGCTCTGTATTTCGGTATAAGCTCTAAACTCTGAGGAGCAGTCTTTATAGCATCCACAACGCATAAATTTAGAGTGTGAGCGACACATGGGTGGTGGTGTTTTTGCAGTATATCCCTTATCGCTTTTTTAATATTTGTACCGTTATCACTCACTATCGTCACTATTTTGTTAAAAATTGACCACTCGTCAAAAATGCTTTTTAATTCTGTGGCTATATTTTGAGCAGTATGTGAGCCGAACACTTCTTTAGTTGCCAGGACTGCTGAGTTCATTTTGCTTTCCCAAATGAAATGACTAGTTACAGACAAAAAAGACTTCTGGCTGTCAGTAGTCCACATATCTGTTGTTATAGAAAGGTGTGAAATATTTTGCAAAATGGCATGAAGCTTTTTCCGCGCCTCGTTATATTTTGAGGCAACATTGTGTTGGAAAGAAGTTTTCTGTTTGGGATTGAATACAAAGGCTGAAGCTTTTTTGTATATTCTCGAAATCCTTCATTTTCAACAATAGAGAGTGGCTGCATATCTCTTGTAACCATTTTAATAAGAGACTCATCTATACTTCTCTTTTCAGTTTCCGAAAGCTCAGATCGCGTGCTTGTAACAAATAATTTTGCTTGCATTGCCCTTCTTTTTAATGGTCCTCCACCTGAAACATTTCTACTGGGTATTGTTGAAGAACTTGTAGTTTCTACGTTCACAGGAGGTACCAAAGAAGTACTACTTATCTCACTTTCAATAGTTTCCACTGTTAAGTTCACATCTCTTTGCGTTGAAGAACAGCTTGGCATATCTAAGTCACTTGCAGCAGGTGCTCGTTCGACTATCGCCGAAGAAGTCTCCTCCACACTATGTGATGATGGATGCCTTCGTCGTAGGTGATCGTTCATATTTGATGTGTTACCAGCAAACTTTAAATTTTTTTTACAAATATTGCAGTTGACGTTATTACCATTATTAGTAAAAAAAACTCCCACACGGCTGATCTCTTTAATCCGGGGCGCATTTTTGTATTATCTAATTATGTATAAAAACATTTTCAGCATTTTCTTTACAAAATACATAAATACATTTTATATTACCACAGAAAACATTTAAAAATCTAGTACCAAAAATACGAACCAATTCAAATGTTTTACTATTGATGCTGCAAATAATACCACACAGCTGTCTCTTTAATCCAGTGATTGTATATCTAATTATGCTAAAATTTTCAGCATTTTCTTTTCAATACGCAATTTTATATTACATAAAAATCTAATACCAATATTGCCAACCTATTGATGCTTAATTCAAATAGCCATTGGAATTTTATCCAAACCGACAAACCGACTAGAAACTGTCATTTAATCTTGCCAAATACCGATGACCATATGAATCTACTTTAGTCATCTTATTAATTTGGCGATGCCTCCTACATTATCGCTTTATAAGTCTATATTTATTATTATTAATACTTTTCACTTAAATCTATTTTAAGCATCTATTAGCTTCTACCACTCATACATGCATTCAATTTAATTTCCATTATCACACATAATTCAACATAAATCATTCAACATAATTTTGAAATACACACAATTTAAGCATTATTCGTACATTTGCTGAATATAATACCATTTACTTGAAATGGAATAAATGAATTCGAACAAAAAATCTTTGCTAGATATCTACTTGCATAAAATCATTCATTCGAAAAATCATTCAATAGCGAAAAAATACTAATGAATGAAAAAATAGTAATGAACGAAAAATTAGTATCGAACAAAATATTCGTTTTGAACGAAAAATTGGTATGAACGAAAAAATTCGAATGAACGAAAAAATAGTAATGAGTGATTTCTTGAAAACTATCGAATGAATGAAAATTACTGAACTATCGAATAATTTGATTGTTTTTATTCGATAGTCCCCAACACTATTGTCGAGCCAGCAACGAATTAACATCACGCAAGACTGTAGCGCAAAACCAAATATGCCCTGCGAGAAATATTTTATGATTCTAAATGCCTTTGGTGCCATGCAATGCCTTTTATGTTCCAAGTCTTTTAAAGATAATAGGGAATAATATCCTTAAAAGACATTTTATTAATTTTCATTATACTAATAATTATTTATAAAATTTGCTTAAATTTAATTCCAATTTCTCACTGGGCTACTTTTTTTTCGTGCTCACCAACACAGTGACAGATCCTCTCATGCCGACCACTGCTTTAGCACTAATCGTGTGCCGTATGCACGTATGTATGTATATGTACGTATATATGAATATGCGTATTCGCAATATTCCTAACGTGAGATCCAAAGAAAGCGCATATAAAATATATATATATATACATATATATATATATATATATTTTTTTTTTTTAATATATATGTAATAAATATATACGTGCATATAAGTAAATGCATTTGGAATATAATATATGTATGTATGTTTGTATTTTGTTCTAAATATCGTTTTTTTTTGCTTATTCCGTTTTCTCCGTTGAGATGTAGGAGAAATGAGAATACCGATAGTTTTTGAGTTTCGCTAACGTTATGATACCCGTTTTTTGAACCTGTTTAAACGGGGTATATGAGTACAAACATACATATATGGTGCAAAAAATATTTTGTAAATATATATGTATGTAATAAATATCTACGTGTATATAAGTAAATGTTATTGGAATATAATATACTATTTGTTGTGGTGTTGTTTAGTTTGTTCATTATCTTTTATTATTTTTCTGTTTCTCGCTTTAGGGTGTACTTTTTGTTTTTTACAAATCTGCCTTCGCTTACGGTTTAAGTAATAAGAGAAATGAGAACACCGATATTTTTTTGTTTTTGTGTTTTGTTAACGTTCTGGTACTCGTTTCTTTTGGAACTGTTTAAACGGGGCTTACCAGTTCAAACATACACATATGATATAAAAAATGGATACGATATACTTACATTGACTCGCATCAAGGGTATTTTTGGTTTTTACTTTGGGAGGGGGGGGGACAAGTGTTGGTATGTTTCCTTTATGACTACTTTGCGGTCAGTGGCCTCCTTTCCTTAGCGGTCAGCTGCTCCCCTTTTTTTTGTTTTTTCCTGTTCCTCTGTGCCAGTCTCTTTTATTGGTGTTGTGAGTGCGTTCCAGCCCAGGCGTGTTGATATTTTTGTTGTTTTACTTAGTTGGTTGAATTTCGCGCCCGTTTTCCGTTTATCGCGACCGGTTTAGTTATGTACATATTATTAATTTTGTTTTTTGTTATGGCGCCCGTTTGTTGGTTGCTGAACATACATACATACAGCCATGGATAATAAATAGCACACTTGGTCATCAAATAAGAAAACAGTTATTTATTCCTTAGGTTTATCACTTACGGATTTAAAGAGGAATGCGTTTTATTTTAAAAATGATTCACTTTAATATAACTATAACACTGAAACAATAAATATTTTATTATTGCCAAAAAAAGACGAAAACATCAATATCCTATATGACAGCTTGGACACATAAATAGCACAATCTGAAAAGGGCCTTAAAAAAAGGTACAAAAATTTATAAAAATTATTAAAAAATTGCAAAAAATTGTTCATTTCGTTAGTATTTTGTACAATATCCATCATTTTTAAGCATCCGCTCACATCTTTTCTGCATGCTGTCTACCAGTTCTTGATATCGTTCCTTTGGGATTGAATACCAAGGCTCCTCAATTCCAGCCCATAAATCATCAAAATGTTTGAATTTTTTGCTTGCTATTTTAAACTTTATATCAATTCATAAATGTTCTATTGGTTTCAGGTTTGGGTTTTGCGCAGGCCACTCATAAATTTAAAATTTTTTATTGCCGAGATCATACTTTACTATCTTTGCGGTGTGTTTCGGATCATTGTCTTGCATAAATGTCCAGTTTATGGGCATGGATTGAAATACATTTTATTTTTCAGTATATCCAAATACTAAAACTGGTCCATTTTACCACTTATTCGAACAATTGGCACGATGCCATGCCATGGAAACACGCCCCGGACCATGATACTTCCACAGCCATACTTAATGGTTTTTTTGGTATACCTGGGCTTAAGGGATTGACCTTGTGGACGACGTAAAAATGATTTTCCAACTGGAACCTTCCTATTTATCTTGGTTTTGTCGCTCAAAAACACGTTCTTCCAAAATTGTGCTGGTTCGTCTCCGTGGGCCTTTCCAAATGCCAGTCGAATTTTGATGTGGCGTTTTGACAGGAGTGGTTTCTTGCTGGTAATTTGTCCAAAAAGTTGAGATAAGTTGAGTCGTCTTCCTACAAGCTTTCTGGACACGTCCACACCATATTCGTCATTAATTTCGATCATAATTTCTCTGGTTGGCTTAAAAGGATCCGCTTTGCTCTTCCGTACTATGTATTTGTCAACACAAATATCGGATTTACGTGGTCCTGGTTTTCTTGGTATCTTTTTATTGACACAAGGTGGGTCTGTTTTGTTGCATAAAGAGCATTTTATAACATTTTTGGAGAGCAATATATTATTTTAGCAATTTTGACAGGATCTTTTCCTTTTTTGCTCATATTGGATATAAGGACTCCCTTTTCCGGCGTGGAATGTTTTTTCCTTCTCATTTTAACGAAATATCGATGAAATAATTATATATTCGCAGAATTAAATTAAAAATATGCGAGAACCTCACACAAAATTAAAAAAAAAGTACGAATTTAAAAATGTGCTATTTATGTGTCCACCTCAAATCAACACTATACGCAATAAAATTGTCGCGTACAAAATTTAATAGAAAATAAACAGTATTTTTATGCAGGGAAATGAGCCTCATAATAGTGACAAGTAGATACATACCAAATTTTTATTGTTCAGCTACTTTAGGATTAAAAAAAATTAGAATTAATATGGTATTCAGATGTGTGCTATTTATGTGTCCATGTATATGTATGTATGTATGTAAATATGTATTTTTCAGTACCGCAACTCCACTCTTTACTATTTTGGTTTAGTTTAAGCTCACCACTTTTTTTTTCGTTTGGTTTTGTTGTCACTGCACTCACTGCACTTTTTGCCCTTATATATTCACTTCACTGTTTGATGTATTATATACATATGTACATACATATGTATGTGGTGGTATTGTCCACATTTTTGTCACCTGACGTCTCACAACTTTTTTTTTTTTGTGCACTTTTATGTATTGCATTAATATGTGTATGTGCAATTAAATTTTTTTTTTTCTGATTTTTTTTTTTGTCACTTCACTTTTTTTTCGGTATAATTTTATTTATTATATATTTGTTTAATTATAATATAATTTTTGTTTTCTCTCACTCACACTGTGTTCACTTTAAATTTCTATTTTTTTTTTCTTCACCGCGCGTTTAAATTTATATTTAATATATGTATGTATGTATTTGTTAATTTATATTACAAAAAAAATTTTTTTTTTTTCACAATGTTTTCATTTATAAAATTATTCCTTTGACCACTGGTGCCGTCCGGTACGGCTTCGAAGGACCATTGATAATTTTAGAGTTTTTTTTTAAGAATTTCGCGGCACTTACCTCACAGTATGGTGCGCAACGAATGTAAAAGAGAGTGCACGGAAGAACGTACGCTGACTGGTCGAGTTCGCGGTTGAAAACAAAAAAAGGCTGGTGCCTTGTCCGTCAGTCCCTTTTGTTCTTTTTTGTGCGGTGTCCTCATGTGTGTAAAATTCGTGATGTTGGTATTGTGTGCGTGTGATGTGGAATGTGAAATGAAGATGTGGTGTAGAATGATGATGTGGTGTAGAATGATGATGTGGTGAATGTAATGTGTGTGGTGTGGAAGTGTAATAGTGTGAGGGGGTCTGAGACTCATTTAGCCAAACTGTATCATCATTCATCTATCAGATTTCGGCACAAATCCGATGACAGATTTTGAAATGTTTTCTTTAACTATAATGCTTACACCATTGCAG
>NW_026091731.1:0-6147 GCF_024586455.1 Bactrocera neohumeralis | reverse complement strand
CCTTAAACCCAAAAATAAAAACGGCTATTAAACAAAATTTTAAGTCATTTTTACCCAAACCCATAAGATTCAATTGTTTTTAAAAAACAATCTCACCTTTAAAATTTAATTTTTAAAAATTTAAAAAAATGTATCTCGATTGCATAATGTGTATGTACCAAAAAATCAATTCTACACCTTAATTTCGGATTGTTAAATTGTTCCAAATACACTGTCGCTATTGCTTTACGACAACTCTATGACAACTCCAATAACATCAAAACGCCTAATTAGCAAAAATATGTAAAGTTCATATTTTTACGCATCTTGATATCGATTGCTTAATGCGTACATATGTACCAAAAAATCGATTCTACACCTTAATATAAGATTGTGAAATTGATCCAAATACACTGTCCCTATGGCTTTACGACAACTCCAATAACATCAAAACGGCTAATTAACAAAAATATGTAAAGTTCATATTTTTACGCAACTTGATGTCGATTGCTTAATGTGTATGTATCAAAAAATCGATTCTACACCTTAATATAAGATTGTGAAATTGATCCAAATACACTGTCGCTATGGCTATACGACAACTCCATGACAACTCCAATAACATCAAAACGGCTAATTAACAGAAATATGTAAAGTTCATATTTTTACGCATCTTGATATCGATTGCTTAATGTGTATGTACTAAAAAATCGATTCTACACCTTAATATAAGATTGTGAAATTGATCCAAATACACTGTCGCTATGGCTATACGACAACTCCATGACAACTCCAATAACATCAAAACGGCTAATTAACATAAATATGTAAAGTTCATATTTTTACGCAACTTGATATCGATTGCTTAATGTGTATGTACCAAAAAATCGATTCTACACCTTAATATAAGATTGTGAAATTGTTCCAAATACACTGTCGCTATTGCTATACGACAACTCTATGACACCTCCAATAACATCAAAACGGCTAGTTAGCATAAATATGTAAAGTTCATATTTTTACGCAACTTGATATCGATTGCTTAATGTGTATGTACCAAAAAATCGATTCTACACCTTAATATAAGATTGTGAAATTGTTCCAAATACACTGTCGCTATGGCTATACGACAACTCTATGACAACTCCAATAACATCAAAACGGCTAATTAGCATAAATATGTAAAGTTCATATTTTTACGCAACTTGATATCGATTGCATAATGTGTATGTACTAAAAAATCGGTTCTACACCTTAATATAAGATTGTGAAATTGCTCCAAATACACTGTCGCTATTGCTATAGGACAACTCTATGACAACTCCAATAACATCAAAACGGCTAGTTAGCATAAATATGTAAAGTTCATATTTTTACGCAACCTGATATCGATTGCTTAATGTGTATGTATCAAAAAATCGATTCTACACCTTAATTTAAGATTGTTAAATTGTTCCAAATACACTGTTGCTATTCTATAGAACAACTCTATGACAACTCCAATAACATCAAAACGGCTAATTAGCATAAATATGTAAAGTTCATATTTTTACGCAACCTGATATCGATTGCTTAATGTGTATGTACCAAAAAATCAGTTCTACACCTTAATATAAGATTGTTAAATTGTTCCAAATACACTGTCGCTATTGCTATACGACAACTCCATGACAACTCCAATAATATCAAAACGGGTAATTAGCAAAAATATGTAAAGTTCATATTTTTACGCATCTTGATATCGATTGCTTAATGTGTATGTACTAAAAAATCGATTCTACACCTTAATATAAGATTGTGAAATTGATCCAAATACACTGTCGCTATGGCTATACGACAACTCCATGACAACTCCAATAACATCAAAACGGCTAATTAACAGAAATATGTAAAGTTCATATTTTTACGCATCTTGATATCGATTGCTTAATGTGTATGTACTAAAAAATCGATTCTACACCTTAATATAAGATTGTGAAATTGATCCAAATACACTGTCGCTATGGCTATACGACAACTCCATGACAACTCCAATAACATCAAAACGGCTAATTAACAGAAATATGTAAAGTTCATATTTTTACGCATCTTGATATCGATTGCTTAATGTGTATGTACTAAAAAATCGATTCTACACCTTAATATAAGATTGTGAAATTGATCCAAATACACTGTCGCTATGGCTATACGACATTTCAATGACAACTCCAATAACATCAAAACGGCTAGTTAGCATAAATAAGTAAAGTTCATATTTTTACGCAACCTGATATCGATTGCTTAATGTGCATGTACTAAAAAAAGATCGATTCTACACCTTAATATAAGATTGTGAAATTGTTCCAAATACACTGTCGCTATGGCTATACGACAACTCTGACAACAACTCCAATAACATCAAAACGGCTAATTAGCATAAATATGTAAAGTTCATATTTTTACGCAACTTGATATCGATTGCTTAATGTGTATGTATCAAAAATCGATTCTACACCTTAATATAAGCTTGTGAAGTTGTTCCATATACATACACTGTCGCTATTGCTATAGGACAACTCTATGACAACTCCAATAACATCAAAACGGCTAATTAGCATAAATATGTAAAGTTCATATTTTTACGCGACTTGATAACGACTGCTTAATGTGTATGTATCAAAAAATCGATTCTACACCTTAATATAAGATTGTGAAATTGCTACAAATACACTGTCGCTATGGCTATACGACAACTCTATGACAACTCCAATAACATCAAAACGGCGAGTTAGCATAAATATGTAAAGTTCATATTTTTACGCAACTTGATATCGATTGCATAATGTGTATGTACTAAAAAATCGATTCTACACCTTAATATAAGATTGTGAAATTGCTCCAAATACACTGTCGCTATGGCTATACGACAACTCTATGACAACTCCAATAACATCAAAACGGCTAGTTAGCATAAATATGTAAAGTTCATATTTTTACGCAACTTGATATCGATTGCATAATGTGTATGTACCAAAAAATCAATTCTACACCTTAATATAAGATTGTGAAATTGATCCAAATACACTGTCGCTATGGCTATACAACAACTCTATGACAACTCCAATAACATCAAAACGGCTAATTAACAAAAATATGTAAAGTTCATATTTTTACGCATCTTGATATCGATTGCTTAATGTGTATGTACTAAAAAATCGATTCTACACCTTAATATAAGATTGTGAAATTGCTCCAAATACACTGTCGCTATTGCTATAGGACAACTCTATGACAACTCCAATAACATCAAAACGGCTAATTAGCATAAAATATGTAAAGTTCATATTTTTAAGCTACCTGATATCGATTGCATATTGTGTACTATGTATCAAAAAATCAATTCTACACCTTAATTTAAGATTGTTAAATTGTTCCAAATACACTGTCGCTATTGCTATACGACAACTCTATGACAACTCCAATAACATCAAAACGGCTAATTAGCAAAAATATGTAAAGTTCATATTTTTACGCATCTTGATATCGATTGCTTAATGTGTACATATGTACCAAAAAATTGATTCTACACCTTAATATAAGATTGTGAAATTGATCCAAATACACTGTCGCTATGGCTATACGACAACTCTATGACAACTCCAATAACATCAAAACGGCTAATTAGCAAAAATATGTAAAGTTCATATTTTTACGCAACTTGATATCGATTGCTTAATGTGTATGTACTAAAAAATCGGTTCTACACCTTAATATAAGATTGTGAAATTGCTCCAAATACACTGTCGCTATTGCTGTAGGACAACTCTATGACAACTCCAATAACATCAAAACGGCTAATTAGAAAAAGTATGTAAAGTTCATATTTTTACGCATCTTGATATCGATTGCTTAATGTGTATGTATCAAAAAATCGATTCTACACCTTAATATAAGATTGTGAAATTGTTCCAAATACACTGTCGCTATTGCTATACGACAACTCTATGACAACTCCAATAACATCAAAACGGCTAATTAGCATAAATATGTAAAGTTCATATTTTTACGCAACTTGATATCGATTGCTTAATGTGTATGTATCAAAAAATCGATTCTACACCTTAATATAAGATTGTGAAATTGGTTCAAATACACTTTCGCTATGGCTATACGACAACTCTATGACAACTCTATGACAACTCCAATAACATCAAAACGGCTAATTAACAGAAATATGTAAAGTTCATATTTTTACGCATCTTGATATCGATTGCTTAATGTGTATGTACTAAAAAATCGATTCTACACCTTAATATAAGATTGTGAAATTGATCCAAATACACTGTCGCTATGGCTATACGACAACTCCATGACAACTCCAATAACATCAAAACGGCTAATTAACAGAAATATGTAAAGTTCATATTTTTACGCATCTTGATATCGATTGCTTAATGTGTATGTACTAAAAAATCGATTCTACACCTTAATATAAGATTGTGAAATTGATCCAAATACACTGTCGTTGTGGCTATAAGACAACTCTATAACAACTTCATTAACATCAAAACGGCTAATTTGCATAAATATGTAAAGTTCGTATTTTTACGAATCTTGATATCGATTGCTTAATGTGTATGTACTAAAAAATCGATTCTACACCTTAATATAAGATTGTAAAATTGCTCCAAATATATTGTCGCTATTGCTATACGACAACTCTATGACAACTCCAATAACATCAAAACGGCTAGTTAGCATAAATATGTAAAATTCATATTTTTACGCAACCTGATATCGATTGCATAATGTGTATGTACCAAAAAGTCAATTCTACACCTTAATTTAGGAATGATAAATTGCTCCTAATACACTGTCGCTATTGCTATAGGACAACTCTATGACAACTCCAATAACATCAAAACGGCTAGTTAGCATAAATATGTAAAGTTCATATTTTTACGCAACCTGATATCGATTGCTTAATGTGTATGTATCAAAAAATCGATTCTACACCTTAATATAAGATTGTGAAATTGTTCCAAATACACTGTCGCTATTGCTATAGGACAACTCTATGACAACTCCAATAACATCAAAACGGCTAGTTAGCATAAATATGTAAAGTTCATATTTTTACGCAACTTGATATCGATTGCTTAATGTGTATGTACTAAAAAATCGATTCTACACCTTAATATAAGATTGTGAAATTGCTCCAAATACACTGTCGCTATGGCTATACGACAACTCTATGACAACTCCAATAACATCAAAACGGCTAATTGGCATAAATATGTAAAGTTCATATTTTTACGCATCTTGATATCGATTGCATAATGTGTATGTACCAAAAAATCTATTCTACGCCTTAATATAAGATTGTAAAGTTGTTCCGTATATACTGTCGCTATTCCTATAGGACAACTCTATGACAACTCCAATAACATCAAAACGGCTAATTAGCAAAATATGTAAAGTTCATATTCTAACGCAACTTGATATCGATTGCATAATGTGTATGTACTAAAAATCGGTTCTACACCTTAATATAAGATTGTGAAATTGCTCCAAATACACTGTCGCTATTGCTATAGGACAACTCTATGACAACTCCAATAACATCAAAACGGCTAATTAGCATAAATATGTAAAGTTCATATTTTTACGCAACTTGATATCGATTGCTTAATGTGTATGTATCAAAAAATCATTCTACACCTTAATTTAAGATTGTTAAATTGTTCCAAATACACTGTCGCTATTGCTTTACGACAACTCTATGACAACTCCAATAACATCAAAACGGCTAATTAGCATAAATATGTAAAGTTCATATTTTTACGCAACTTGATATCGATTGCTTAATGTGTATGTATCAAAAATCGATTCTACACCTTAAAATAAGCTTATGAAGTTTTTCCATATACATACACTGTCGCTATTGCTTTAGGGCAACTCTATGACAAATTAAATTAATGTATGTACTAAAAAATCGATTCTACACCTTAATATAAGATTGTGAAATTGCTCCAAATACACTGTCGTTATGGCTATACGACAACTCTATGATAACTCCAATAACATCAAAACGGCTAGTTAGCATAAATAAGTAAAGTTCATATTTTTACGCAACCTGATATCGATTGCATAATGTGTATGTACCAAAAATCAGTTCTACACCTTAAT
>NW_026091730.1:0-8243 GCF_024586455.1 Bactrocera neohumeralis | reverse complement strand
TAAGAATATGATAATGCATATTGAGAAACTTGGTACAAACGTTTCTTGGAAAAAGAGTGAGTACAATTTTATAGATGATCATATTTAGACCTTAGCCACGCCCGCAAACCGCCATTAAATGAAATTAAATTAACTAGAGTTTTAGGCAAAAAATAAATAATAATAATAGAAATATATTGTGGCTTATTTCGCAGCGGGTGAAAACATGTCATTGCCTTTGACACAGGCGAAGGATTATGAGAGTGTGCTTAATATCAGCAACATTAGCGTTTACAATAAAGTGTATTGTTCATTTTACGCCCATTTTGACCACGAATTGGTTACTGTACAGAAAGTTTGTCATAAAAGTGTATATTTGTGCCTTTGTAAGTGAGTGTTTAGGCCTACACATGTGTATTTTCTGAACTAGTAAACAAAATTATATAAGCTTCCGACTGAAGCCAGTCGATTCTTGGGAAGAAGACCAGCCGTATATTAACATTACTTACTCAACTAACCAAACTTACTCAGAGACATACATACACAAATTTATGTTTCATGCACATAGTTGCCTCAATCAGCAGATTACCTTATTGCTACCAATTTTAGTGGTTTTTCTTCTATTTTAATTTAATTTTCACTTTACTTCTCCTTTCCTTTCTTTACCGCTCTCTTTTTCATTTTCCTTCAGTCACACGTGTCCCATTGGCACCGCCAGTCGTCATATTTGCATGGGTACACTCTCGTTTTCTCAAATTAAAAAAAAAAATTCAGTAATGCGACTTTTTGTTCTTTTTATTCTCCCTGGAATAGCTTCTTGCTCTGATGACTTTAACTACCTTAGCTGCCACAATTCGTCAAGTGAAGTTATGCTACGGCAATTTGGAAGCAACAGGCGAGAAAACTGTCACGCTTTATCGCTACACCGACTATATAGTACATAGTATATCAGTAAAAAGGCAGCATAAGCAACAAGTGCAGCCAAAGATACTTTATTTTACTCTATAGTATACGCGCAGCGTTTGGTGGCGAAAAATAAATAATTTAGCCCCATACTTTGTGTGTTTTTAGTTTCTCGCTGATAGACTGCAATTCACACATACCCCGTGAGTCACCACTACATCCTGAAAAAATACGGTTTGGTGCCGTTTATGATTAAGACCAGCACGTTACTCTGAATGGAATCGCTACCGCGCAATGATAAACGAATATTCTTGACCCGAATTGAATATTGTGGACTTGGACAATAAGTGGTTCTAACCGAACGGCGCCCCAACTCACTAAGCGATTGTCACAATCGATTTATTGAAAACAAAGTTTGTTGAACGTGTTATCTCACGAGATGGTCCTTTTGGAGTGATCAGGGTATAAAAATTAAATGTAATAACGTATATATTATTCTAACAGTTTCTGTTAGAGCTCGTCCTTCGAATGTTGGATTCTGAGTCATTTTAGGTCGTCAGTCAATTTGTGCGGAACAAATCGGGCACACACCTTTCGTAAGCCCAAATGTTCTGTCAAACTGCGAATTTCAATGATGATTTCGGGGGATTTTTGATGAATTCACGCACAGTTTCGAAGGAATTTCCGGTAATCACGGGTTTTGATTGGCCCACCTGTTGATCGTCATTTATGTCCTCACGACCACTTTGAAAACGTTGAAACCACTCGTGCACTCTGCTACGGGATAGGCAAAAATCGTCATAAACTTGTTTCATCAATTGAAACGTTTCGGTAAAAGTTTTACCAATTTTAAAACAAAATTTAAAGTTGGCTTTTTGTTCGATACACAGTTTCCAACGATAACACAAACATACTGACACTTAAAATGAATGAATGAATTCCTCACTGGACAATTTCTAAATGGACTGGATAAAGATAACAGAATCTAACGCGCCAGTCGACTTATAGATGGCGCCACCAGGGGAAGCTAGACTCAAAAAGTCCAGTTTACTTTGGAAGCCCTCATGTATTTGTATTAGGTACATCTGGGCTAAAGAAAGTATTTATCCGATTTATCTGTAGGCACAGAGACATGCAAAATTATTGCAAAAATATTCTTGTGAAATTTCAAAACTAGAACTCACAGATTGTGCAATATGTTCGGTAAAGAATCAATCACATGCACTAGGGTGGTCCTTATTTTTCGACTTTTTAAAACTTAACCGGGCACCCCGTAATATGATTCTCTACCCTAAAATAAGAAATAAGAATTTTTAAAATTTATTTTTTGAATAGTTTTAGAGGTCGCTACCTTAAGTCGAACTTTGAAAAAAGCAGTTTTATAGACATTATAACTATGAAGTTATATAATTAGTTTCAGATTTTTTTGTAACGTATTTTAAATTTTTCGCCATTATTTTTACATGGTTGTACATTGCATTTCATTTGAAACTTTCAAACCTTTCTTTTTCAGTACTCTCAGTTCGAATTTAGTAAATATACAGAACACACGTGCTTTTCCTTTTCCAAACCATACGTTCTGTTTCAACTTGTTATGGCGTAAACAAGTAGTGGCGGTAGTTTATTAACTAGAAATAAAACCAACGTTTGGTTAATCGGTCAGTCAATACCAAATCTAAATCAATCGAAATTACCTTCTATTGGTGAGGTGTTACGTTTATTTTTTTACTACAAAAGTGAAGAAAAAAGGACCGATTGAGATTCTGCTACTGTGGCTGCTGGTGAAGTCATGAATTTATGGGGAAAAAGCTAGTATACCAGCAAGATTGAAAAAACATGTTATCAGTAAAATAGAAAATACTTCATAGAGTGGAAGAATCTAAAAAAAATAAGGAGAACAAGAAAAAACGTTCGAAAGCAATAGAGAAAAAGAGCGAGATTGGCAACAAAAATTAGAAGATTTGTTTGATATTGCTCATTCTGAAGCTTTAAATATTTTGACTGTAGAAGAGGATAAGCAGTTTTTATCAGCACAACGACAGAAAGATCGCCCTGGTTTAATAGGTTCAATAGACAAAAAAGTTTGAGAAAAAGTGAGGAACTGAAAAAGAAAGAAGAACGCCTCAAAAAGTTACGTGAAAGAGAAAACAGATGTCTTTCAGCTTTGACAGAAAAATATGTACTTTCTTCCTCAACTACCAGCGAAGAAACTAGTGCATCTGATTTCGAAGTTTCATTAGGACCTTCAAAGTGCAACCGCCTAAAAAAACGAGCTCGAAAAGAAGTAATAGTAGCCACTAGCTGCTAGCCTTGATGTCACAAAATTAAGTGACAGAAAAGCTGCTGTGGTTATAGCATCTACATTGAAAAGTGCTGGATGTCACCCGTCAGAGTTTAATGTTAATAGATCTTAAAAACGAGTTTCAACCTGATGTGCCATTAACGATTCATTGGGATGGCAAGTTAATTGAAGACATAAGTGGTCACGAAACTGTAGATCGTCTACCAATTTTAGTGTCGGGACTTGGAGGAGATCAGCTTCTAGCGGTTCCAAAATTGAATTGTGGAGCAGGGAAAGTTTGTGCATCAGCTGTATACGAATCAATAACTTCATGGGGTTTAAGCGATAAAATAAAATGTTTATGTTTTGATCTACAGCTGTAAACACCGGTCTGATAAATGGAGCTTGTGTTCTTCTGGAACAGAAAATGAAGAAAGATATGCTTTGGCTGGCCTGTCGCCACCATGTAGGGGAAATTATGTTACAAGCTGCCTTTGATCAAGCTCTGGGTCCATCTAGTGGGCCTGATATTCTATTGTTTAAAAGGTTTAAAAAAAATTGGGAAAAAATTTACCAAAATGATTATAAAACAGTAATTCATGATACCACGTCCTTCAAGATCATAGAAAATATTGCTGAAGACAGGATTTCTTTTGCACAAAACCAACTCCAAATATATCAACCTCGAGATGACTATAAAGAGTTGCTGAATCTTACGATCATTTACTTGGGAGGAGTTCCTGAAAAAGGAGTATCATTTAGGAGGCCTGCTGGCCTTCATCGCACTAGGTGGATGGCTAAAGCCATGTACTGCTTGAAAATTTTCCTTTTTCGACATCACTTTAAGCTTTCAAAGAAAGAAGAAAAAGCAATCAAAGATATATGTATTTTTACAATCATGATATATGTAAAATACTGGTTTCAAGCTGCTATCGGATATTCAGCACCAAGAAGCGACTTACAATTATTAAAAGACCTTGACTCCTTTAAAAATATAAACCCAGTAATAGCCAAAATTACTATGAAAAAAATACTGGGCCATTTATGGTACTTATCAGAAGAGTTGGTGTCATTTGCATTTTTCGACGACGAACTATCAGCTCAAGATAAGAAAAGATGGTAAAATGCACTAAAAACAAAGGTGTAGCGAATTGTCCAAACAGAAAAGCATTGATGTCGAAATTACATCAGTGAAAAAGCATAGAATAGATGATTCTGATTTTAAGGCTGCAAAAGCAATCGTCCATTCTATGCGGGAAGTGAATGATATTGCTGAGCATGGTGTTGCCTTAATGGAGGAATATAATAAATTGATAACAAACGATGAAGAGCAAAAGCAGTATTTGCTTTCGTTGATAAAAAACTACAGACAGAAATATCCTGATTCAAAAAAATCAACACTTCTATCCTGATTTTACACAATTTCAGTATTAAAACATACTCTTATTTGTATTGTTTACTTAAATTTTGCATGTAAATGTTTTATATCAATAAATAAAAGTTAGTGATTAATATAGTGATTTTATTGTTTTAAATTACAAATAAACATTTGTAGCGACCTCTAAATATTATTTTAAAAATTAAATAAAAATGCTGAGAGTGTTTCTTAGCATAGAAAAGCAATTGAGATGGTGCCCGGACAAAAATTCCAAAAATAATTTTTTTGACACATATAAGGACCACCCTAACATGCACTGGTGTTCACATATTTGATGTCTGTGCTCTTGAAAAGCTTAAGTTAGATTTTGAAAAGTTTTGGGCATAAGATGGAGCACTTTGAGGGCACTTTCTGATAAATTTAGTAATGTCTAATTTATTTGTAAAATTACTTTAAAAAGAAAATATAAGAAGAAGTTTAAAAGTGTGTTATATCGAAAGTAACTAAGAAGGTCATTCGATTTTACTGTGTATGACAAGAATGGGAAATTTCATATAAGTACGAAATTTGTTTGAAATTGATCAAGAAGTTTCTGAGATATAGGATTTCACCTTAAAGTGGGCACTGTCCCGCTCATTTATGCGTGCTCATATATAGTACTTCCCTGCCATCTTGAAATGTAAAATTCAAGTCTTGAGATGCATTTATTAAGTGAGTATCGCACTTTTGTAGTTTACAACATAAACTCCATATGATGAGTGGGCATGGTTATTATTTACCCTTTTTTCGCGGCGTTTGAAGTGCTAAAAGAAGTTGTTCTTAGTAAGTTTGCTTGTTTTCGTTTCCGCGATTTGATAGATATGTACTTTAAGTAGAGGGTTAGGATTTCAAAGTAAAAAATACTTTTTTGGATTGAGTAATTTTATTCGGATGTGCATTATGTGAGAACTAAATATCTATACAGAATTTAGCCCACACATCCCATAAAGGCACACCCTATTGTTCACAACACAACGGGCAAACCACGCCACTTCCAAAAACACAAGAAGATCGAGAAACCAGACATGCAAATGAAATGACAACAACAACGCATACGCAGCAGTAAAACCACGCCACGCAAGCAATACAACGGGATACCACGGAGACGGAGAAATCAGATAAGCAGACAAAACAACATCAAGCATGCATACGCAGCGGTTAAACCACGCCACTGCCAGTAACATACGCCATCCCAGCAACACACGCCATCCCAACGCAACATGTTGCGAATGTTTAAGCACGCAGCACAGGCTTGCTGAGAAGTTAGGTGATGGATGATCAGTCAGTCAGCACGGGACTGTGACAGCGTACGCACGTTTGGCCTCAGACTACGCAGTGAGTTTATCCTCTGGCTAGTCTTGGTACCCTGACTTTTGAACGCCGTCTGTTAAGGTGAGCTTGGTGAGTGAGCTTATCCCTCTGACCAACTCAACCTTAACATCGCGGTCGCTAACGCAGTCTTCCGTGATCCGGGGATCTTTACGCGGCAGAGTGATTAAAGGACCTCTCTAGCGTCGCAGAGAGCGCGTAAACCGGTGTAAACAGTGCAGCGTTATTGAAGCGACGTAGTCGTCGTAGCACGCGAGTGCTAACGTGTACATCAGGACATCGTCATCGAAGCCTACATGAGCGCCGGAAGAAGTAGATGAGCGTAGTCGTCGTAGCACGCGAGCGTCAACGTATAAGCCAGGACATCGTCATCGAAGTTTACAGGAGCGCTGGCAGAAATAGCCGGGCGCAGTCGTCGTAACAGAGGAGTGTCAACGTGTACGCAAGGAAGGCTACACGGGAGCGTCAACGTACATCAGAGGATAGTGTCAGCGAAGCCAACGCGAGCGCCGGCAGAAGTTGCCGCGTGTGATCGTCGCGGTACAGGGCAGTAAGTCATCTAGCGCCCAGAAGCTCAACAGAGCGGGAAACGGTATTGCCCTAACGGGCCACACAGAACCGTTACCCTGACAGCGTCGTCCTCGGGCGACGACAGTACAACGCAGAAGACAATTCTGTAACATGATTAATATATGCATATTATATTTTGCATATTAACATAAGTTGAATGAAATAAAGTACGATTCGCAGAGGAGCCCCAGTATCTACAAATTTATTGTAACGAACCCTGGACACGGCGAGTATACCTCAGCAATTTATACTTGTAAGAAGCAGGGGCAGAAAAAAGCTTCGTTACAATTATTAAGCACACTTTTGACACCATAAAGCATTTTTCACACAGCAATACTACAGTATAAGCCAGTAAGAAAGCTTCCCCCAGAACGTCTTAAAAAAAGCAATTTGCGGTGTTCACCATAAAATAATAATAATAAATATTCTCTAATATAAAAATAAATAAAATTAATATTAAAAAAGAATTAGTAAACGTTGGAAGGCCGGTATTTTATATGTCAAATATGTATGTGAACAAAATTTGAAATTATTCGGTCAATTAGTTTTGAAATGACAGTGAACGCGGATTTACCCTATTGTTAAAAGAAAGGTTAAGCATCACCCACTCTACTCGGGAAAAACTATGCACCCTAGCAAGACACAGCTAATATACCACAGCCGATGGCACTATAACACCACACAACACCATTCAACTCACCACACCTGTGCGCCAACCCACTAAACAAAAAAGGATGGACAACGGATAGCAGATACAATTCGTCACATACAGTTGGCTCCATCAACATTCGTTTTATATACTGTTTTTCGACAACAATCCCGCACGTTGCAGTTAGCACTGTGACCCAATGATCTAGTGATTGGAACATTAAATTTTGAAACGTTTGACTTATCATTTAGCTATTTAAATTAACATTATAAAAGTTAAGGCTTTCATAATATATTGCATTTTATTTAAAACCGAAGTAAAAATAAAGTTATATTTGTTACAAAGCTATTTCACCTATATTGTCTAAAGTGTGCTCAGCAGCGTACAAAGGGAACATTAAATTACTCAATCCATATTTAAGAAATTAATTCTCAAAAAAAGTACTATATTTTTTTCCTTGAAACCCTAACCCTTCCTTAAACCATCTAAGCTAGCAGGTGTTGCTCGTTACTGCGATCTCCTGTTTCAAATTGTAAAAATTCTCGGATATTCAACCCAGTCAAAGAAAATATGTACAAATCAGGACAGGTAAAAGTAAAGAATTTAATAAAAAATACTTAAAAGAAAAAGCACAAATATAAAAAGATGAGTAATGAAAATAAAATATATATATTCATACATAATACTCGAATATTCAGGAATGCGAAGAACCGAAGAAGGGTTCCGCAGGCTGGTAGCGACCTGCTGCAACCTGTGTAATAAGCAATGGCAGCCACTTCCATTGTTATGTCAATTATAGTCCTTTTGTTATTGTGCTTATGCAATTCATTCTGCTCTACTTATAGACGACAATAATTTTTTTTTGACAGTTTGTTTATGTGTGTGTTTGTATATTTGCTAAATTAAGTGTCTTTAATAAGCGAGTTTTTTCGATTCTAAGTTTTTTTTCACCTCTTTACGATTACTTCTTCTTTGCGTTATTTTCCATTTTGTTTTCCTTTTACTGTTTTACTTCGTTTTATTTCATAAGTTTTGTTGAAGCGTATTAACCAGATATAAAGCTTACTGAATTTGCCTCAGCTTGCTCAAGTTATCACTGCGGTAACAGCAAGTGA
>NW_026091729.1:0-5623 GCF_024586455.1 Bactrocera neohumeralis | reverse complement strand
TGGTTTTTTGCCAAATTGTATATGCAAGAAAATCGGTTTTATACCTAAATGTAAAATTGTGGAATTTTTGCAAATGAACTGCCGCTGTGGCTTTATGCCAACTTCTGCAAGATGACGAAGAAGGTTAATTAAACTGAATATGAATTAATGGATTTGAATCAAATCGATATGGATTGCTAAATGTTTAAATGCAATATAGTCGGTTCTATACCTAAATGTAAAATTATGGAATTTTTCCAAATGCACTGCCGTTTTGGCGTTATGCTAACTTCAGTAAGATGAAGAAGGTTAATTAACTTAAATATGTGAAGCTAATGATTTGAAGCCATTCGACATATATTGCCAAATGTGTATATGCAAGAAAATCGGTTTTATACCTAAATGTAAAATTCTGGAATTTTCCAAATGCACTGCCGTTTTGGCTTTATGTTAACTTCTGTAAGATGAAGAACGTTAATTAACTTTAATATGTGAAGCTAATGATTTGAAGCCATTCGACATAGATTGCCAAATGTGTATATGCAAGAAAATCGGTTTTATACCTAAATGTAAAATTGTGGAATTTTTCCAAATGCACTGCCGTTATGGCTTTATGCCAACTTCTGTAAGATGACGAAGGTTAATTAACTTTAATATGTGAAGTTAATGATTTGAATGAAACCGATATGGATTGCTAAATGTTTAATGCAAGAAAATCGGTTTTATACCTAAATGTAAAATTGTGGAATTTTTCCAAATGCACTGCCGTTTTGGCTTTATGCCAACTTCTGTAAGATGAAGAAGGTTAATTAACTTTAATATATGAAGCTAATGATTTGAAGCCATTCGACATAGATTGCCAAATGTGTATATGCAAGAAAATCGGTTTTATACCTAAATGTAAAATTGTGGAATTTTTCCAAATGCACTGCCGTTTTGGCTTTATGTCAGCTTCTGTAAGATAACAAAGGTTAATTAACTTTAATATGTGAAGCTAATGATTTGAAGCCATTCGACATATATTGCCAAATGTGTATATGCAAGAAAATCGGTTTTATACCTAAATGTAAAATTCTGAAATTTTTTCCCAATGCACTGCCGTTTTGGCTTTATGCCAAGTTCTGTAAGATGAAGAAGGTTAGCTAACTTTAATATATTAAGCTAATGATTTGAAGCAACTTGATATGGATTTCTAAATGTGTATATGCAAGAAAATCGGTTTTATACATAAATGTAAAATTCTAAAATTTTTCGAAATGCACTGCCGTTTTGGCTTTGTGCCAACTTCTGTAAGATGACGAAGGTTAATTAACTTTAATATGTGAAGTTAATGATTTGAAGCAACTTGGCATGGATTGCCAAATGTGTATATGCTGGAAAATCGGTTTTATACCTAAATGTAGAATTGTGGAATTTTTTCAAATGCACTCTCGTTTTGGTTTTATGCCAACTTCTGTAAGATGACGAAGGTTAATTAACTTGAATATGTGACGTTAATGACTTGAATCAACTCGATATGGATTGCTAAATATTTAAATGCAGGAAAATCGGTTTTATACCTAAATGTAAAATTGTGGAATTTTTCCAAATGCACTGCCGTTATGGCTTTATGCCAACTTCTGTAAGATGACGAAGGTTAATTAACTTGAATATGTGAAGTTAATGATTTGAATCAACTCGATATGGATTGCTAAATGTGTAAATATAGGAAAACCGATGTTATGCCTGAGTATAAGATTGTGGAATTTTTCCAAATGCACTGCCGTTTTGGCTTTATGCCAACTTCAGTAAGATGAAGAAGGTTAATTAACTTTAATATGTGAAGCTAATGATTTGAAGCCATTCGACATAGATTGCCAAATGTGTATATGCAAGAAAATCGGTTTTATACCTAAATGTAAAATTGTGGAATTTTTCCAAATGCACTGCCGTTTTGGCTTTATGCCAACTTCTGTAAGATGAAGAAGTTAAATTAACTTTAATATGTGAAATTAGTGATTTGAATCAACTCCATATGATTTGAAGCCATTCGAAATATATTGCCAAATGTGTATATGCAAGAAAATCGGTTTTATACCTAAATGTAAAATTGTGGAATTTTTCCAAATGCACTGCCGTTATGCGTTTTGGCTTTATGCCAACTTCTGTAAGATGAAGAAGGTTATTTAACTGTAATATGTGAAGCTAATGATTTGAAGCCATTCGACATAGATTGCCAAATGTGTATATGCAAGAAAATCGGTTTTATACCTAAATGTAAAATTGTGGAATTTTTCCAAATGCACTGCCCTTTTGGCTTTATGCCAACTTCTGTAAGATGAAGAAGGTTAATTAACTTTAATATATGAGCCTTATGATTTGAAGCTCTTTGACATAGATTGCCAAATGTGTATATGCAAGAAAATCGGTTTTATACCTAAAGGTAAAATTCAGGAATTTTTTCCAAATGCACTGCCGTTTTGGCTCTATGTCAACTTTTGTAAGATGAAGAAGGTTAATTAACTTTAATATGTGAAGCTAATGATTTGAAGCCATTCGACATAGATTGCCAAATGTGTATATGCAAGAAAATCGGTTTTATACCTAAATGTAAAATTGTGGAATTTTTCCAAATGCACTGCCGTTTTGGCTTTATGCCAACTTCTGTAAGATGAAGAAGGTTAATTAACTTTAATATGTGAAGCTAATGATTTGAAGCCATTCGACATAGATTGCCAAATGTGTATATGCAAGGAAATCGGTTTTGTACCTAAATGTAAAATTGTGGAATTTTTTCCAAATGCATTGTCATTTTGGTTTTATGCCAACTTCTGTAAGATGAAGAAGGTTAATTAACTTTAATATGTGAAGCTAATGATTTGAAGCCATTCCACATAGATTGCCAAATGTGTATATGCAAGAAAATCGGTTTTATACCTAAATGTAAAATTGTGGAATTTTTCCAAATGCACTGCCGTTTTGGCTTTATGCCAACTTCTGTAAGATGAAGAAGGTTAATTAACTTTAATATGTGAAGCGAATGATTTGAAGCAACTCGATATGGATTGCCAAATGTGTAAATGCAAGAAAATCGGTTTTATACCTAAATGTAAAATTGTGGAATTTTTCCAAATGCACTGCCGTTATGGCTTTATGCCAACTTCTGTAAGATGACGAAGGTTAATTAACTTAATTAAATATGTGAAGCTAATGATTTGAATCAACTCGATATGGATTGCTAAATGTTTAAATGAAGGAAAATCGGTTTTATACCTAAATGTAAATTGTGGAATTTTTCCAAAAGCTCTGTCGTTTTGGTTTCTTGCCAACTTCTGTAAGATGAAGAAGGTTAATTATCTTTAATATTTGAAGCATATGATTTGAAATGCCGTTTTGGCTTTATGCCAACTTCTGTAAGATGAAGAAGGTTAATTAACTTTAATATGTGAAGCTAATGATTTGAAGCCATTCGACATAGATTGCCAAATGTGTATATGCAAGAAAATCGGTTTTATACCTAAATGTAAAATTGTGGAATTTTTCCAAATGCACTGCCGTTTTGGCTTTATGCCAACTTCTGTAAGATGAAGAACGTTAATTAACTTTAATATGTGAAGCTAATGATTTGAAGCCATTCGACATAGATTGCCAAATGTGTATATGCAAGAAAATCGGTTTTTATACCTAAATGTAAAATTCTGGAATTTTTCCAAATGCACTGCCGCTTTGGCTTTCTGCTAACTTCAGTAAGATGACGAAGGTTAATTAACTTTAATATGTGAAGTTAATAATTTGAAGCCATTCGACATAGATTGCCAAATGTGTATATGCAAGAAAATCGGTTTTATACCTAAATGTTAAATTGTGGAATTTTTCCAAATGCACTGCCGTTTTGGCGTTATGCCAACTTCTGTAAGATGAAGAAGGTTAATTAACTTTAATATGTGAAGCTAATGATTTGAAGCCATTCGACATATATTGCCAAATGTGTATATGCAAGAAAATCGGTTTTATACCTAAATGTAAAATTGTGGAATTTTTCCAAATGCACTGCCGTTTTGGCTTTATGCCAACTTCTGTAAGATGGCGAAGGTTAATTAACTTTAATATGTTAAGCTAATGATTTGAAGCAACTTGATATGGATTTCTAAATGTGTACATGCAAGAAAGTCGGTTTTATACCTAAATGTAAAATTATTGAATTTTTTCCAAATGCACTGCCGCTAAGGTCTTATGCCAACTTCTGTAAGATGACGAAGGTTAATTAACTTTAATATGTGAAGTTAATGATTTGAAGCAACTTGGCATGGATTGCCAAATGTGTATATGCAAGAAAATCGGTTTTATACCTAAATGTAAAATTGTGGAATTTTTTCAAATGCACTCTCGTTTTGGTTTTATGCCAACTTCTGTAAGATGACGAAGGTTAATTAACTTGAATATGTGACGTTAATGACTTGAATCAACTCGATATGGATTGCTAAATATTTAAATGCAGGAAAATCGGTTTTATACCTAAATGTAAAATTGTGGAATTTTTCCAAATGCACTGCCGTTTTGGCTTTATGCCAACTTTGTAAGATGAAGAAAGTTAATTAACTTTAATATGTGAAGTTAATAATTTGAAGCAACTCGATATGGATTGCTAAATGTTTAAATGCAGGAAAAATCGGTTTTATACCTAAATGTAAAATTGTGGCATTTTTCCAAATGCACTGCCGTTATGGCTTTATGCCAACTTCTCTAAAATGAAGATGGTTAATTAAATTTAATATGTGAAGCTAATGATTTGAATCAAATCGATATGGATTGCTAAATGTGTATATGCAAGAAAATCGGTTTTATACCTAAATGTAAAATTGTGGAATTTTTCCAAATGCACTGCCGTTATGGCTTTATGCCAACTTCTGTAAGATGAAGAAGGTTAATTAACTTTAATATGTGAAGCTAATGATTTGAAGCCATTCGACATAGATTGCCAAATGTGTATATGCAAGAAAATCGGTTTTATACTTAAATGTAAAATTGTGGAATTTTTCCAAATGCATTGCCGTTTTGGCTTTATGTTAACTTCTGTAAGATGAAGAACGTTAATTAACTTTAATATGTGAAGCTAATGATTTGAAGCCATTCGACATATATTGCCAAATGTGTATATGCAAGAAAATCGGTTTTATACCTAAATGTAAAATTGTGGAATTCGAAATGTACTGCCGTTTTGGCTTTGTGCCAACTTCTGTAAGATGAAGAAGGTTAATTAACTTTAATATGTTAAGCTAATGATTTGAAGCAACTTGATATGAATTTCTAAATGTGTACATGCAAGAAAATCGGTTTTATACCTAAATTTAGTGCAGTGAGTCGTCGCCGTGTACTGACGTATTTTTTTCTGCTCCGCGTTTTTTTATTTTATCGCTATTAATGCCGTGTGTTTGCGGGCATAGAGTTGACCGTGCTCAGCCCAAGATTGGTTGCCATAAATGCAATCAAATATTTCACTTGACGTGCGTGAATCTATCACAGGCTGATGTAGATTTCTTGGTGAAATCTAAAAATGCCTTCTATTGTAAAGACAAGTAATTCCATTCGCTCGCCGCCTGCGTCGCCATCAGTGCGCGAAGTTCAATGCACTTATAATTTAAGTTCGCAACAACAAAATTCTGAA
>NW_026091728.1:0-9639 GCF_024586455.1 Bactrocera neohumeralis | reverse complement strand
GAGTCCTCTCTCTAGGAGTTGTTGAACTTTAAAATTGTTTTCTGGTCGGCCCGGGTGCTAACTTTTTTCTACTGAACCGATTGCTTTAAAATTTTAACAGGCTCTTCTACACTCTTATAGTTCTCGTCGGAACTAACGAGAATTTTGTTTACCCCTAACTTTTTATTTTACACTTCTTTCTTTGCTAAAATAAAAAGACTTTTTTTCAAAGTCCGCTATTTTATTATTTACCATTGAAATTTAACTTCAGTAGTTCCGACCAGAATGACATGTCTGTAGATTAAGAATAAACAAGAATATTTCATTTCAGATAACATCAAGAGTCAAAATCACCCGGGCCACCTTCTTCTTCTTAATTGGCGTAGAAACCGCTTAAGCGATTATAGCCGAGTTAACAACAGCGCGCCAGTCGTTTCTTCTTTTCGCTACATTAGCGCCAATTGGATATTCCAAGCGAAGCCAGGTCCTTCTCCACTTGGTCCTTCCAACGGAGTGAGGTCTTCCTCTTCCTCTGCTTCCCCCGGCGGGTACTGCGTCGAATATTTTCAGAGCTGGAGTGTTATCGTCCATCCGGACAACATGACCTAGCCAGCGTAGCCGCTGTCTTTTAATTCGCTGAACTATGTCGATGTCGTCGTATATCTCGTACAGCTCATCGTTCCATCGGATGCGGTATTCGCCGTGGCTAACGCGCAAAGGACCATAAATCTTTCGCAGAACTTTTCTCTCGAAAACTCGCAACGTCGACTCATCCGTTGTTGACATCGTCCAAGACTCTGCACCATACAGCAGGACGGGAATTATGAGTGACTTATAGAGTTTGGTTTTTGTTTGTCGAGAGAGGACTTTGCTTCTCAATTGCCTACTCAGTCCGAAGTAGCACCTGTTGGCAAGAGTTATCCTGCGTTGGATTTCTAGGCTGACGTTGTTGGTGGTGTTTACGCTGGTTCCAAGATAGACGAAATTATCTACGACTTCAAAGTTATGACTGTCAACAGTGACGTGAGAGCCAAGTCGCGAATGCGACGACTGTTTGTTTGATGACAGGAGATATTTCGTCTTGCCCTCGTTCACTGCCAGACCCATTTTCTGTGCTTCCTTGTCCAGCCTGGAGAAAGCAGAACTAACGGCGCGGGTGTTGAGGCCGATGATATCAATATCATCGGCATACGCCAACAGCTGTACACTCTTATAGAAGATGGTACCTTCTCTATTTAGTTCTGCGGCTCGAACTATTTTCTCCAAAAGCAGGTTGAAAAAGTCGCACGATAGGGAATCGCCTTGTCTGAAACCTCGTTTGGTGTCGAACGGCTCGGAGAGGTCCTTCCCGATTCTGACGGAGCTCTTCGTGTTGCTCAACGTCAGTTTACACAGCCGTATTAGTTTTGCGGGGATACCAAATTCAGACATCGCGGCATAGAGGCAGCTCCTTTTCGTGCTGTCGAAAGCAGCTTTGAAATCGACGAAGAGGTGGTGTGTGTCGATTCTCCTTTCACGGGTCTTTTCCAAGATTTGGCGCATGGTGAATATCTGGTCGGTTGTTGATTTTCCAGGTCTAAAGCCACACTGATAAGGTCCAATCAGTTTGTTGACGGTGGGCTTTAATCTTTCACACAATACGCTCGATAGAACCTTATATGCGATGTTGAGGAGGCTAATCCCACGGTAGTTGGCGCAGATTGTGGGGTCTCCTTTTTTATGGATTGGGCATAGCACACTTAAATTCCAATCGTTGGGCATGCTTTCGTCCGACCATATTTTACAAAGAAGCTGATGCATGCACCTTATCAGTTCTTCGCCGCCGTGTTTGAATAGCTCGGCCGGCAATCCGTCGGCCCCTGCCGCTTTGTTGTTCTTCAGGCGGGCAATTGCTATTCGAACTTCTTCATGGTCGGGTAATGGAACGTCTGCTCCATCGTCATCGATTGGGGAATCGGGTTCTCCTTCTCCTGGTGTTGTGCGTTCACTGCCATTCAGCAGGCTGGAGAAGTGTTCCCTCCATAATTTAAGTATGCTCTGGGCATCAGTGACTAGATCACCTTTGGGGGTTCTAAAAGAGTACGCTCCGGTCTTGAAACCTTCCGTAAGCCGCCGCATTTTTCGTAGAATTTTCGAGCATTACCCCTGTCGGCCAGCTTATCAAGCTCTTCGTACTCACGCATTTCAGCCTCTTTCTTCTTCTGTCTACAAATGCGTCTCGCTTCCCTCTTCAACTCTCGGTATCTATCCCATCCCGCACGTGTAGTGGTCGATCGTAACGTTGCGAGGTAGGCAGCCTGTGTTTCTCTCCGCTGCGACACGGCACTCCTCGTCGTACCAGCTGTTCTTTTGCATTTTCCGAAAACCAATGGTTTCGGTTGCAGCTGTACGTAAGGAGTTTGAAATGCCGTCCCACAGTTCCCTTATACCGAGTTGTTGACGAGTGCTCTCAGAGAGCAGGAGTGCAAGCCGAGTAGAAAATCGTTCGGCTGTCTGTTGTGATTGCAGCTTCTCGACGTCGAACATTCCTTGTGTTTGGTGGCGCGCGTTTTTTGCTGCACAGAGGCGGGTGCGAATCTTAGCTGCAACAAGATAGTGGTCCGAGTCGATGTTAGGACCTCGGAGCGCACGCACATCTAAAACACTGGAGACGTGTCTTCCGTCTATCACAACATGATCGATCTGGTTGGTAGTTTTTCGATCCGGAGACAGCCAGGTAGCTTGATGAATCTTCTTATGCTGGAATCTAGTACTACAGATAACCATATTTCGGGCCCCGGCGAAGTCAATCAGCCTCAACCCATTTGGGGATGTTTCGTCGTGGAGGCTGAATTACCGACCGTAGTGCCAAATATACCTTCTTTGCCCACCCTGGCGTTAAAGTCGCCAAGCACGATTTTGACATCGTGGCGGGGGCAGCTCTCATAAGCGCGCTCCAAGCGCTCATAGAAGGCATCTTTGGTCACATCGTCCTTCTCTTCCGTCGGGGCGTGGGCGCAAATCAGCGATATGTTGAAGAACCTCGCTTTGATGCGGATTGTGGCTAGACGTTCATTCACCGCAGTGAATGATAGTACTCGGCGACGGAGTCTCTCTCCCACCACGAATCCTACACCAAACTTGCGCTCCTTTATATGGCCACTGTAGTAAATGTCACAAGGACCTACTCGTCTCTGTCCTTGTCCCGTCCATCGCATTTCTTGGACGGCGGTGATGTCAGCCTTTGTCTTTACGAGGACATCAACCAGCTGGGCAGCGGCACCTTCCCAATTAAGGGACCGGACATTCCAGGTGCATGCCCTTAATTCGTAGTCCTTATTTCGTTTGCCATGGTCGTCATCAAAAGGGGGGTCTCTCATCCGAGGCTGGTTGTAGCTCTTCACTGGGGGTGTTTTTTATGTGGCGGGTCCCAAACCCAGCGCACAACCCTTGTAGGGAATGTTTCGCCTTCTCACTTTAGCTCGCCTTCGAACGGATGTTCTTAGGCTACCCAGAGGATACTTGGTCAAAGACCGGAAGTAGTGAGCTGCTTGAGCCATGTGTAAAAGAATCGTTTCTGGCCACTCCCAAGTGAATGGCGATCAGAGAACTTTCCTCACTTGCGTGAACTTCTACACATGACTCCATCCACCCGGGCCACCTACGTGCATTTTTTTTGAGGTTCCAAATTCGAGTGACAATAATAATAGATAAAGTATTAAATTTTTTCAAATAATTTTTTTTTTATTTTTAATATGTAAATAAAAAAACTGTAAATATTCAAGATAATTATATTTTCCTATAAAAAACCTCCGCCTAAAGAAGTCATTAAAATAGGCATAAGTTATCAGACTACTACCTTAATCTCCTCCTTTAAGTCACGGGTGGTTATGGAGTTGTGTCAATGGATATGTTATTTTAAATAACCCCCTAAAAAGAAATTTAATGGTGTTAAATTACACGATCAGGAGTGCCAATTCTGATCACCAGATCGAAAGAGTATACGACCTGGAAATGTAAAATGCAGTATTTGAATTGTTTCACGAGCTGTATAATATGTGGCACAACATTGTTGAACCACATATTGGCCACGTAAACGTCACCCAATTTCGACAAAAAGAACTGTGTTATCATGTCCATATATCCTTACCAGTAACAGTCACTGCTTGATCAGCCTCATTTTCAAAAAAATTTATATAGTCCAATTATGCCTTCAGTCCAAGCTCTACACCAAACAATGACACTGTGTGGATACATTTGTTTTTCGACAATCCCATCTGGGTTCTCAAAACCCCAAAAGCGTCAATTTAAGCGATTAACAAACTCATCTAGGTGAAAATGTGCTTCATTACTTAGGAAGATTTTGCACGAAAGAACAGCATCCATTTGTTGATACTCAATTATCTATTCAACAAGCTGTATATGGTCACTAGACTTCAGTTGTTATTGGCTAAATGAGTAGCGACGCCACATCACACTCATATCACTTCACCACACCGAAACACACCAATCACCACATAACCAAAAGAACGCATTCACCTCGTCCCGCGAGAGAACACTACACATTAACACACACACGCTAATGTATCAAAACCTGATGACACTATCCAGTATACTTTTTGTAACAAAAGGGAACGAGAAAGGATCTCGCGCACCTTTTTTCGATACGATATCGATCGGTATACACCTCCGCTTTTCGCAGCATCCGGTCCCCTTTCGCTATTTCCCCGCCCGTATACTTAATACTATTTAACGTACCAACCTTCGTACCAACCATTTTTATACTCTCGCAACAATGTTGCTAAGGAGAGTATTATAGTTTTGTTCACGTAACGGTTGTTTGTAAGTCCTAACACTAAAAGAGTCAGATATAGGGTTATACATACCAAAGTGGTCAGGGTGACGAGTAGAGTCGAAATCCGGATGTCTGTCTGTCCGTCTGTCCGTCCGTCTCTCCGTCCGTCTGTCCGTGCAAGCTGTAACTTGAGTAAAAATTGAGATATCATGATGAAACTTGGTACACGTATTCCTTAGCTCCATAAGACGGTTAAGTTCGAAGATAGGCAAAATCGGCCCACTGCCACGCCCACAAAATGGCGGAAACCGAAAATCTATAAAGTGTCATAACTAAGCCATAAATAAAGATATTAAAGTGAAATTTGGCACAAAGGATCGCATTAGGAAGGGGCATATTTGGACGTAATTTTTTTGGAAAAGTGGGCGTGGCCCCGCCCCCTACTAAGTTCTTTGTAAATATCTCAGAAACTACTACAGCTATGTCAACCAAACTCTACAGAGTCGTTTTCTTCAGGCATTTGCATATACAGTTCAAAAATGGAAGAAATCGGATAATAACATCGCTCACCTCCCATACAAAGTTTATGTTGAAAATCACTAAAAGTGCGTTAACCGACTAACAAAAAATGTCAGAAACACTAAATTTTACGGAAGAAATGACAGAAGGAAGCTGCACCCAGGCTTTTTTAAAAATTGAAAATGGGCGTGGCCTCGCCCACTTATGGACCAAAAACCATATCGCAGGA
The DNA here is from genome assembly GCF_024586455.1 of Bactrocera neohumeralis. NCBI lineage: Eukaryota > Metazoa > Arthropoda > Insecta > Diptera > Tephritidae > Bactrocera > Bactrocera neohumeralis. The sequence continues at coordinate 4,138 of NW_026091728.1, read as the reverse complement.
ACTACTAGACCGATTTCAATGAAATATAATATTTTCTTAACACCCTGATGACATGTACGAAATATGGGTGAAATCGGTTCACAACCACGCCTTCTTCCAATATAACGCTATTTTGAATTCCATCTGATGCCTTTTCTGTATAATACGAGTACATACATTAGGAACCAATGATGATAGCGGAATAAAACTTTACAAAAATACAGTATTTGAAAAATATGTAAATGACGTATAATGAAATCTCGATTATCACTTTATCATGCGAGAGTATAAAATGTTCGGTGACACCCGAACTTAGCCTTTCCTTACTTGTTTAATTGCATTTTGCAAGAAATAAAACCTTTATAACGATTATTTCGGAAGTTGTGCATTTTTCCCTTTAAATAAAAAATTGTGAGTGACCAATAGGTGAATTGTTGTACATGGTCCTTCGAGCCATAAAGAAAGGCACTGTGGCTAAATAAAGGAAAAAAAATAAGATTTCGGAAAAAGTAAGAAGTTTTAAATGTGAGAAAATGTGGTAATAAAAACCTAAGAGTTAATACCAAGTGACAAAGACAAATCAAAAAGCAAACAACAAAAAACATAAGTGCCAAAAACCGTTTTAGGATAGCAGCAAGTGCAGTGACCAAAAATAAAATATAGTACATACATACTTGTATGTATACATAAAATATATTGTGCTACAAAAAGTACATACAAGGTGAGTTCCAAAGAAAACAGGACTTTAAAAAAAAACAGAATAACTGTTTTTCGGCAAATCAATTTATTTTATTCAAAATAGTCTCTTTCTGCTTCAATACAGCTTTTTGCACGGCCCAAAAGCATGCCGAACGAGTGTTTTAGCTCGTTAGCCGGTATGGCCGTCAGTAAGCCGATGCAAGTCTTTTGAATGGCCTCAACGTCTGCATAACGCTTTCATCGGCAAATGCATTTTTTTGAAAAGGAAGAAATCACACGGTGTCTTATCAGGTGAATATGGGAAGTGGTTAATGGTTAAAATGTGATTTTTGGTCAAATAATCGGTCACAAGCGTCGAATCGAATGTTGGATTCTGAGCAATTTTTGGTCGTTAGTCAATTTGTGCGGAACAAACCATGCACACAACTTTCGTAAGTCCAAATGTTCGGTCAAAATGCGATTAACTCGATGTTTTGGAGATGTTCAATTCCATTTCCATGAATTTCAATGAAGATTTCGGCTGATTTTGATTGGCCGACATGTTGATCGTCATTTATGTATGTCCTTAAGACCACTTTGAATACGTTAAAACCACTCGTGCACTCTGCTACGGCATAGGCAATCATCGCCATAAACTTGTTTCATCAATTGAAACGTTTCGGTAAAAGTTTTACCAATTTGAAAACAAAATTTAAAGTTGGCTCTTTGTTCAAAGCTCATTTTCGCACCGATAACACAAACATACTGACACTTAAAACGCAATAACTTCACTTCCAATCAGTGAAATGTCATGAAATCTCACTGGACAATCGATAAAGATAGCAGATTCTAACGCACCAGCTGACATATAGATGGCGCCACCGGGACGCCATAGTCCTTGTTCACATGAGCAAGAACATTCTGCAACATCACAACCCCTCATCACACGTCACATCACATCACATCACATCACATCACATCACATCACGTCGCGTCACACACCTCATCACACAACAGTTCAGCACACACCACTACACACACACACATGCACACACACTGCAGAGTCACCCCCGCTAGTCACGGAAGACGAACTATTGGCAATAGCAAAGAAAATCAAAAACGCCAAAGCGCCTGGGTTGGATGGCATACCAAACAGAGCTCTGAAGGAAGCCATAAGCTCAAAACCTCGAGTTTTCGCTAAAATGTACAACGCTTGTATAAAGGAAGAGGTATTCCCCGACTCTTGGAAGGTACAACGTTTGGTTCTGCTCCCAAAACCAAAGAAACCACCTGAAGAACCGTCATCGTACCGACCACTGTGTATGCTCGACACAATGGGTAAAGTGTACGAAAGTATAATACGAAACCGCTTGGAGTTAGCAATCCAAAAAGCCGGCGGACTATCAGAGAGACAATACGGCTTTATAAAAAAGAGATCCACTATTGACGCACTACGAGAAGTCGTCGATACTGCGAAATGTGCAGTAAGTGGCAAAAGGTGGAAAGGTGGCACAAAAAAGTACTGCGCGCTGATTACCCTGGATGTCAAGAATGCGTTCAACTCGGCAAAATGGGCAGATATAATAAAAGCCCTGGATGAAATACGGGCCCCTGAATACCTCATAAACATAATAATGAGCTATTTTAAAAACAGAAGGCTGATTTTTGATACGGACGAAGGCACCAAGAGCTACTCTATCTCGAGTGGAGTACCCCAAGGGTCAGTGTTAGGCCCACTATTATGGAACCTTATGTATGACGGGGTGCTAAGAAGACAGCAACCAGAAGACGTTAAACTAGTAGCTTATGCGGATGATCTCATGGTCGTAGCAGTGGCCAAACAATTAGCCGACCTGAGAAATAAATGTAATGAGTGCATAAATGGTCTACGCCAATGGTTCTCTTCTGTGAGTCTGAAACTGGCGGAGGGAAAAACAGAAGTTTTACTCATAAGCACTAGGAAGATAGAAGAACGAATAGAGCTCACTGTAGGGGAGTGCGAGATTACTTCGCAGCCTCAACTGAAGTATCTGGGAGTAATATTGGATTCCAAATTAAAATTCAAAGAGCACCTGGAGTATTCTTCCGCGAAGGCAAACAAAATTTATAATGCCCTATCGAGAATGATGACCAATAGAGGCTGTGTGCGTTCCAGCCGGCGATTCTTAATAGCGAAAGCAATGAGTTCCGTAATACTGTATGCGGCGCCAGTATGGATACAGGCAATGGATACAAAAGCGTATGCTAAACAAATAATTGCAGTGCATATAGGCTTTCTGCAATTCGAGTAATAAGTGCTTTCCGGACTATATCAACCGACGCTGCTGAAGTATTAGCCAGCATGCCGCCTATTGACATCCAGGGAGACGAACTCGAGCGTCTATATCAGCTATCAACGCCTAAAACAGTATCGGCAAGGACAGATGAGAGAAACAAGAGCACTAAAATGTGGCAGGAGCGGTGGAATTCCTCATCCAAAGGGCGATGGACTCACCGACTTATACCAGACATCTATTCGTGGATAGACAGACGACATGGAGGCCTAGACTTTCATCTGACCCAAATACTTAGTGGACATGGATGCTTTAGAAGCTATCTTTTCAGATTCCACAACGACATTAGTCCGAACTGTCCGACGTGTACAGAGTATATAGAAGACTCTGAACATGTATTATTTTATTGCCCTCGATTTTCGAATACAAGGGAAAAGCTAAAAACCACACTCGGTGGTAGTTTTACGGTCGATAATTTAACGACACTCATGTGTCAGTCGACTGATAAATGGAAAGCTGTCAGCGAAGCGTCAGCATTCATAATGACAAAACTGAGATTTTTCAACAGACTAGGCGTCCGTCAGTCCGCGCAATAGAGGAGACTTAAATGTCTTGTCCCTCCCACGAAGTAATACTTAACCGGTGGTTCCGTGGGAGAGTCTTGAGTTGGGAGTAGGTTAGGTTTAGCGGATTAAAGTTCCGCACTCCGGCTTTCGATGCTTCCCCCTACCATAAAAAAAAAAAAAAAAAAAAAAAAAAAAAAACATCAAACACAGTACCTTACACCGCTCACTATTACAACACAACAACCACACGATCATTAGCGAGACGACTCGGATTAATTTAATATTCACCACCCAAACTAACAAAAGGGATAGATCCGAACGGGATCACTCTCTTTTTCGTTTGATCCGCAAAAGCAAGTCGGTCGACCCGCAACGATACATTTATTTCTAACCGCAATCTACGCATTTTTCCTCATTTGTGACTTCCCGCCAAAGTGACGTTGTGACGTGAGTTCGGGAGTTCGCCGCAGTGCCAGTGTGTGACAACAAATACAAAAATAAAAAGAAAATAATTACATAAATTGTTATAACAAATATAAATTGAATAATTGTAATTAACTTGTTATACAAATAGAAAGAAAAAATACAAAATTGAAGTGAAAATTAATACAGTGTGAAAGAAAGTGTTTTTATTTGGAATAA
>NW_026091727.1:0-27396 GCF_024586455.1 Bactrocera neohumeralis | reverse complement strand
TTGCGTTCAACGCAGTGGATATTTGTTGTTCAAATTTTTCGTTTGTTTCAGGTCTAATGGGAATTAGCTTGATTATTAATTTATATTTTTAATGGAACTACTAACCAGACAGAAAGAAAAAAAAGATATTAATGATTTAAAAGCCGCGTTTTTTCTTAGGGAACATTGTCTTCACTAGCAAATATGTTTAATTATATGTGGATTATGATTAAGCCATCTTTCAAATATGCTACCTAGTTGTTACCAGTTTGCCGTCGTCATTCTCCGACGCTTTAATTGGCCCTATCCAAACAAGACTAGAATAAGAATTTCTAAAGCATTATCGATATACAGTTATTAGAAAAAAACTAGGTCAATTGGAATGACTCATGTGCATGACAAGTATTTACCCACATTTCATTGTCTGCTTGCTCATACAACACCGCAGTTATCATATATTGGGCTTAGAGAGTTTAGCTTATTGTAGGTCGTGTCAGGTGGGTACTCGAAAACACAGCGCAATTATACAGGGCTTCCCAGAAAGAGTGATATGATTTCATAAAAAAAGACACACAAATTATTAAGTAAATTCAAATGTTTTTGGAACGAACGTACTTACGGCAGGCTTTGCAGAAGATAGGGATTTTGCTGCGGAGCTAACTGAAAAAAAAAGTGATAGTAAAACCGTAAGAAAAAACCCGTAAGAAATAAGCCGTAAGAAAAAGACTATAAGAACGCTAGTTATAGCCTACCTTTAGGTTTTGCAAAATAATTAGGCATGAAAATCTGTAACATTATTGTGTATGCAAATTAGTTTTGAGTGAAGTGCGGAACACATAGAGCGCGGCAGAATCAAATCTGTCAAATATTTAAATACAGACGTTCTTATGGACACTGTTATTTTGACAGCTGCACGACTACACGACTGCAGGCCGACAGTTGTCGTTCCCGCTAACTTTTATATTTCCTATATTTGCCAACGGCGGTAGGACGACAGTAGAGTTTTCTTAATACTTATCTGTACTTAAATAAAAACTAATCAGCGAAATTTGAGAGAAAAATCAGGACAATCTACATAAAATTAAGCACAATTTTTTTTGCAAATTGTATCGATTCTACATTATCCGAAGGAACTTCGTTCCTACCTGGTGTCCCACGACCCCACATTTCTTTTTTATTTAATATAAAGTACAGAAAATACAATTATGTTTTGAATATAAAATAATTTAAATGGTATCCACGACTTCTTTTGCAGAAATGAATTCGATGCACCCAATTTTAGAGTACTTTTTTTTCAGAAAATCAAGGCGTATGTCATGAATTGCCTTTAATATTGAATTGAAGAAAGACTGGTTTATTTACAAAGACCAATGACTTCAAATAACTCCACAAGAAGTAGTTTAATTGTGTTAAATCACAACTTTTGGAAGGTCATTGAATGTCCCAACTTCTTGTCGTAAGCGAATTTCCACAGATTTCTCGCAATAATTCAGTTCTTGCGCATGCTGTCTGGCAGTCCCATTTTGTTAAAACTTGATGTGACCAATATCAACTTCTTCTAATTGGGCTATAAAAAGTTGACTACCATCGATCTGTACCGGTTTCCATTGATAGTAACGGTGTCGTTTCGAAATAAGTATGGATCGATGATTCCACCAGACCAAAAACCACACCAAACTGTCAATATAGGTGAATATAATGGTTGTTCATTAATACTTTGTGGATATTTTTCGCACCAGAATCGTCTATCTATAATAGATTAATTTATCTACGAAATCATGATGGTCAACAGTGACGCAGAAGCCTAGTCGTAAGTGCGATGACTATTTGCTTGATAACAGGAAATAATTCATCTTGCCTTCGTTCATTACAAAACCCACTTACTTCGCTTCTTTGTCCAACTTGGAAAAAGGAAAACTAACGGCACAATTGTACATTCTTATAGAAGATTGTACCTTTTCGGTTAAGCTCTGCAGATCGAATAGTTTTCTCCAACAATAGATTGAATTAATCGCACGATAGGGATTTGCCTTGTCTGAAACCTCGTTTGGTATCGAACGACTCGGTAAGGTCCTTCCCGATCCTGATGGAGTTGCTCAACGTAAGTTTCACAGCCGTATTAGTTTTGCGGGGATACCAAGTTCTGACATCGCGGCATGGAGGCAGTTTTTTTCGTGCTGTCGAAGGGGGCTTTCAAATCGACGAAGATGTGGCGTGCGTGGATTTGTTTTTTTTAACGGTCAATCTCTACGACTTTTTGCATGGTTAAAATCAGGTCGAGTTGCTGATGAGTGCTCTCAGAGAGCAGGAGTGCAAGTCGAGTAGAAAACTGACATTATAATGATATAAAGTGGCACAACAATAATTGCACTAAGGTAAATAAACAAGGACTAGCAATGTTGCAACAATAAGTCACGGATACACATCGTTAAGGATTCAGAAGTTAACATAAGTACAAATGAATGTGTATACTTGCTTATCCTGTAGAGAGAGATAGAGTTGTCCAATATAGAGAACTTGAAAGGCTTTCAAAGGGCACGTCAAGGGCTCAACCCTGCAGTGCTGCACTGAAAGTTGAATAAATATAAAAGCTGGCAGTTTGTTGGAATGCAAAAACAGACCGATTTGGTAAGAAGGCAATGCTTTGTGTTTGGTGGGATCAGAAGGGTGTGGTAAATTATGAGCTTCTAAAACCTCGTGAAACTATTAATACCAAACACTACAGACAACATATGATCAATTTGAACCTTGCCATGAACAAATGATGACCAGAATAGGCCATAAACACGCAAAGTAATTTTGTTACACGAATATGCAATTGCGCACAAAGCAAAATCAGTATAGAATGCAATCAAAGTAGCTGCTACTCCCGTAGTTTTCACCAGACTTGGCCCTTCCGATTACCATTTGTTTTCATCGATGGCTGAGCATCACTTCGATTTCTACGCGTAAGTTGAAAATTGAGTGTCTGATTGGTATGCTTCAAAAGTGAATATCTGTATTGGCATGAAATCTACAAATTACCAGAAAGATGGTCAAAATGAAACTATAAAAAGAAAAACGTTAATGAAGCTAAATTCCCTTCAGCAGGTGCAGTCAAAATGGTCAGTTTTGTATGGAAGCTATATGATTTAGTAATCCTTTCTGAACAAGTTTTTTAGAGATTACATTGTTGTCTTAAAAAATAATCTATACCGAATTTCGTGAATATATCTTGTCAAATGTGAAAGTTGTCCATACAAGAACTTGATTCCGGTCGTTCAGTTTGTATGGCAGCTATATGCTATAGTTAACCGATCTGATCAATTTCTTCGGAGATTACATTGTTGCTTTAGGAAATAATATATACCAAGTTTCGTGAATATATCTTGTCAAATGTGAAAGTTTTCCATACAAGAATTTGATTCCGATCGTTCATTTTGTATGGCAGCTATATGCTATAGTCAACCGATCTAAACAATTTCTTCGGAGATTACATTGTTGCCTTAGAAAATAGTATATACCAAATTTCTTGAATATATCTTGTCAAATGTGAAAGTTGTACATACAAGCATTTGATTCCGATCGTTCAGTTTGTATGGCAGCTATATGTTATAGTGGTCCGATATCGGCCGTTCCGACAAATGAGCAACTTCTTGAAGAGAAAATAACGTTTGCAAAATTTCAAAACGATATCTTAAAAACTGAGGGACTAGTTCGTATATATGCAGACAGACAGACAGACGGACAGACAGACGGACATGGCTAAATCGACTCAGCTCGACATACTGATCATTTATATATGTATATACTTTATAGGGTCTCCGACGATTCCTTCTGGGTATTACAAACTTCGTGGGAAACTTAATATACCCTGTTCAATGTATAAAAAAGAATGGACAATACTTTGAATAAATTTTGTTTACTATCCCATCCAAATTAGTACTACTTCCGGTACTCCTGGTAGTATATTAAAACATTTACCCTGGAAAATTTTTTCCAGCTTCTATGTTCCACTTCTAGGAACCATATCTATATTTATATAATTATATATCTCGTGTTAGTTATATACGTCGTGTAAGTTACACCATTTATAACTCAAGAACGACTGAACCGATTTGGCTGAAAATTGGTGAGGAGTTAGCTCAGAACCAGGGTAAGGATAGGATACTTTCTATATCTTTATGTTAAAATTCAGTACAATACATAAGGATAAAAATTATTTTTTAAATCATAAGCATTTGTTCAAAATTCATGTAAGAATCATTTAAAAATTTTAGTAATTCAAAAATGGAAAGAAATAATGAAAACTTTGCATATCCAAACATGCTTATGATATGAGTTATACTGAGTTTGCTCCTGCTCCAGGCAATTTTTTGAGGACGAACCCGTCAGATATATAGTATTTTATATCACAACAAAAATGGCATTGACATTTTCGTCGTGAAGGCATTGCGGATACTTTGCTAGATTATGAGCGAAGAACGCAAATGCATTTATAACAAACCAAACGCGATATCCGGCGTAGAAGTATAGCGGAATAACTGGAGTGTTGATATAAAGATCTATATTAATTTGAGATAAACAGAAATATTTTCGAAAAATTGCACAGAACCGTGCAATATTTAAACGGTAACAATTCATATATGGGTACAATTTCAAACTGATCCTTCCTCAATAATAATAAAATTGCTAAATATTGGGAATAGTAAAATAGAACTGCAACCAAATACACAGTACAATGAATTAAAACTGGCTCAGTAATCATTCGATGAATAATGCCACGTGCATCTCAAAAGACTGATGCCATAACCTTGCCACCCGATTTTTTGTCCACTAGGCTGACTATCAATTGGACTCGGTTGATTTCACTGGTGCACAGACCAAATTCAACAGTATTTTTCCCTCAAAAACCAATGCTTTATTAACGCACGAAATGCTTTTAGATTCATATTAAACCAACACAAGTTCACCAAAAATGCTATATCTCCTTAACTAATAGTCATAATCTAAGTAATTGAAATTATATAGATGGTATTAGTAGTACTACCTATGTAACAGCCACAGTAAAACGTAGACGGGTCCTCTAGTTTTATATGTATACAGTTTATTTCGAATTCGGTCTGGAGCCAAATTTTCATATTTCTAAAAAAAAGAAATATGTATCAAGAAAAGTATCCTTTAAAGTTCGACGGAATCGTGCAATGCACAGCCAATTAATGTCGAGATCTAAATATCAAAACTATATTCTTAATTCCAAAATAAGTGTACTTTATTCTTGATGAAAATCTTTTTCTTGCAAGCTACTTTATGCTCGTATACTGACTTAGGCTCTCTATGTTGTTCGACATGTTGTTCGACAAATGACATCTTTAGAAAACGAATGGTACAAATATTACTCATACGCAACGACACACATTAATATTCCTCCAGCACCGACTTATTCTCTCAACTAAACAATCTTTCATTGCTAGTTTAAATCAGGAGCCAAGAAATTAGCACAATTACCCTTTGCGACCACTTAAAATGTCAACTAACTCTTTGAGCAGGTCGTTCAGCCTAACGATCGTAAAACAAACTATTCGCAGTAGTCTTTTGGCCAAAGGGAATGCACATTTCTTATAATCCCGCGGATATTTAAACTAACTTTTTCAGTGGGCACAAGTCAAATGACAACGAAATATGCAAATAACTCTCTTATGGATACTTAAGCTGTGTAAGTTTATATTTATCATAGTGAGTATATATAAAGTATATTATACTCCGTCTTGTATACATACATTTCATTGGACAACAAATTTAGTAGCGTCCGAATTTGTGAGCACATTTACTACAGCTACATTATTTCTCCAGAAAATACGGTGCTCAGCATAGTAATTTTTGTCTTAGGGCATGTAAGATGCTAGCAAATACATAGAGAGAACCATTTGCTACTTTTGAAAATTTAACATTATTGGAGGGTAAAATTTTCGCATTTTCCACAGGAATCAACATAAAAGTATGTTAGAGTAACAGAATTAAATCCTTTGTTTTTGTTCACCGCACACATTTAGATGCAATCACATATCTCCGGAACTACTTGAACGATTTCAACAAAATTCGGAAGGTTATTCTGTCTTTCCTATGTCAATGTCCTATCTTCCAGTGCGAATGGGTGTGAATGCTTGCACATAACACAATTTTAAATTCAATTGAATTTTAACCTTCCTATATTTTAAAAATATGTATTTGAGGTCTCAAGTCTAAAGGTTATGAAATTCGAATTAAACCTTTAAAGCCGCCAGTTACAAATATGGGAACCCCAGCGCCTGATGATAAGTTTAGTTATGACAATTTATATTGGGCCGATTACGCGTATCTGCAATACCAACCTTCCTACGGTGCCAGTAAATATTTGCACCAACTTTCATGAAGGTATCTCAATTTTACTCAAGGAAAAGCTTGAGCAGGTAGACGGTCGGACGGCTAGAGACACATCCGTATTTCAAATCATCTTGTCATCCTGATCATTAGGGACCATTTGTACATATGTACATAAGTCTATATCTGTCTCGATTAGTTTTATGTAATATAAAAGATAAGGTAGGTTAACAAAAATTTTTGCTCTGCAGCAACATGTTGCAAAAGTATTATACAATAACTAAAATAACTAGAAAACAGTCTGAATTCCTTTGGCATTCTGTATCTTTTTTCGTTAGGAACATTTTTTAGAGTGCGTTAATTTAAATGCGTCCGAAGATGAAAAATATGAAGAAAGTTAAAAAAAAACGGTTGGGAAATTGTACAAGAACTTTTCCACTAAAACTGCAATTCACCAAGAATAGTTTAGTGCTATTCTAAGGTAAAACTCAGGTAATGCAGTGCTGCACCGCTGTGAATAGCTATTTAAAATATTTTGTTAATTCAAGTTGGACATTATGGACCTGGTTTGTTCCATTGATAATTGCTACGATTTCGTAAACTATTGCGGCTTAGTAGCAAAGGTCACCGAAATGTAAAGTCTTATAAATAATAGTAAAAATACATACTCATTTTCTGCATAGCTAATAACACATTTAGTCATACAAGCAAAAAAACCATACAACTTAGATGTGTGTGATGTAAAATAAAAAACATAATTTTCCTTGCGAGAGATATTGCAGTTCATATAATCTTACTTAGTTACCATAACTTATTTTATACATTTTTTAAATAAATACCGATACCCGGACAAAATGAAAAAAGAGGTTCTATAAAGAAAACATACTCATTTCCACTTGCAGTAAATTTATTTTCTTGCTTCCTAATGACGTTTTGAAAGATTACTGTACATACATATAGAGTTTCACTATTTTTTTTAATTTCTTGATGACCCAAAATTCAATTTTATAAGTTTTTTCTGTCATTAAGACCCAAGGGTATAAATAGTTTACGCAAATCATTTATAAAATAAATAAGATAATACTTGTACCAAAAACGTTTATATCACAAGGCCAATTTGTTTCTGCTCACGGACCTAATATTATTATTTTTATCCTGAATCCAATCTTACTACCTATTAATTTCAACTCTCGGAAATTGTTTAACCCAAAATGCCAATCTACAGACATGCAGTCATCTGATTTGAATTGTAAAAATTTATGCAATATAACTGACTGTTTTCGTAAAGTTGTCATTCAAATCTGTGTCAAAATATTCCATGCAAGCAAACTTAAGGCGTCTCTTCTCTTCTATTATACTTGTATTTCACGAATGAGAAGAGAGCAAGAGGTAAATGGCAGCATAGTAAATATAATAATTTCGAGAAAGGTAAAAGTGAAATTAATAATATACGACCATATTAGGCAAGAGGGTTCACAGGTTTAGAATATTGAGAAATTTTAATTTACACATTATATTTATTCACTAATTTTCCAACTCAGGAAGGGATATTCCAATTTTCAATGAAGCTAAAGTCTTTGCCAAAACTTTATAAAGACTTTTATGCGCTTTCAGAAAGGTTTACATTATTTTTATGCCTTTATAATCGATTTTCTAAGGTAATCTTCCTTAAATAAATACCTTTTAATTTTCTTTTACTTCTTAGAACTTATACTTTTAAAAGACTAATATTAAAAAGTTCTCTGATGTTTCTCTGTAAACTATGAGATTTACGACATATTTTTATAAGAACTTTTGGTTATCTTCTGATTACCAGCACAAAAACCGGAGGCCAAACTCCGCGGTAAAATCCATCACTAATAATTGAGCAGACAATTATTTAAATAAATTTCCGAATTTCCTCTTAAAATCAGCTGACGAGCTCTCTCTAGGCAGTTTATAACGTACTGTAGCAGGATTACGAAAACACTTCAGCTCTGAAAATTTTCGACCCAGTAACCGCCGGAATACCACCACTTCGTTGGAAACACCAGGTGGAGAAGGACTGTCTCTTAATTCGCTGAACATGCCAATGACGTCGTACATTTCATACAGCTCATCGATCCATCGAATGCGATATTCGCCGTGTCCAACGCGCAAAGGATCATAAATCTTTCACATAACCTTTCTATCGAAAAATCGTAACGTCGAGTGATGGGTTTTGTTCGCCGGGTGATGAATTTATGACATTGTTGTTGGTGTTAATACTACTTCCAATATAGACGAAATTATCCACGACTTCGAAGTTATCAACAGTGACGTGGAGGCCTAGTCGCGAGTGCGACGACTATTTGTTTAATAACAGGAGATATTTCGTCTTGCTCTCGTTCACTGCCAGACCCATTTGCTTTGCTTCTTTGTCCAGTCTGGAGAAAGCAGAACTAACGGCGCGGATATATTAGAGGCATACGCCAACAGCTGTACAATCCTATTGAAGATTATACCTGCTCGATTAAATCCTGTAGCGCGAATTATCTCCTTTTGGTATTGCTCAACGTCAGCTCCCACACCCGCATTAGTTTTTCGGGGATACCAAATTCAGACATCGCGGCATAACGACAGCTCCCTTTCGTGCTATCAAAAGCAGCTTTGAAATCGACGAAAAGGTGGTGTGTGTCGATTCTCGTTTCAGCGAGTCTTTTCCAAAATTTGGCGCATGGGAAATATATTGTCGGTTGTTGATTTTCCTGGCCTAAAGTCACACTGATATGGTCCAATCAGTTTGTAGACGGTGGGTTTTAATCCTTCACAAAATACGCTCAATAGAACCTTATATGCGATGTTTAGGAGACTCATCCCACGGTAGTTGGAACAGATTGTGAAGCCTCCCTTTTTAATGGATTGCGCAGAACAAACTTCAATTCCAATCGTCGGACAGGTTTTCGTCAGACCTTATTTTACAAACAAGCTTATGCTTGCTCCTTACCAGTTCTTCTCAGCCGTTTTCGAATAGCTCGGTATGCAATCTATCGGCTCCCGTCGCTTTATTATTCTTTAGACAACACTCCTCGTCGTACCAGCTGTTCTTTTGCATTTTGCGAAAACCAATGGTTTCGGTTGCAGCTGTACATAAGGAGCTTGAAATGCCGTCCACAGTTCTTTTATACCGAGATGCTGTTTAGTGCTCTCAGAGAGCAGGAGCGCAAGCCGAGTTGAAAATGGTTCGGCTGCCTGCTGTGAGTGCCTCAGTTCTTGTCCCGTCCATCGCATTTATTGGATGGCGGTGATATCATTTACTTTAACGAGAGAATCAGCCAGCTGGGCAGCGGCACTTTCCCAATTAAGGTACCGGGCATTCCAGGTGCATGCCATTGAATCGTTATCCTTAATAAGTTTGCCATGGTGGTCATCAAAGGGGGTATTTCATCCGAAGCTATTTTTGACTATTTATTGGGGGCGTTTTTTATGTGGCGGGTCCCAAACCCAACGCACTAGCCTGTGGAGAGGATGCTTCGCCTTCAAACGAATGTTTTCTGTCGACCCAGAAAATACTTGGACAGAGTCCGGAAGCGTGAGCTTCTTGAGCCATATGCCGGTGCAAGCCTATTGAATGGCCTCTACGTCTGCATAACGCTTTCCTTTCATGAGAAAACGCATTTTTCCGAAAATGAAGAAGTCGCACGGTGCCATATCAGGTGAATACAGGGAGTGGTTAATGGTTAAAATGTAATTTTTGGTCAAATAGTTGTCCTTCGAATGTTAGATTCTGAGCAATTTTTGGTCGTCAGTCAATTTGTGCGGAAAAAACCGTGCACACACCTTTCGTAAGCCCAAATGATCGGTCAAAATACGATAAATCAATTTTGATGAATTCACGCACAGTTTCGATGGAATTTCCGGTGATCACGCATTTTGATTGGCCCACATGTTGATCGTCATTTCCTCCCGACCACTTTGAAAACGTTGAAACCACTCGTGAACTCTGCTACGGGATATGCAATAATCGCTTTAAACTGGTTTCTTCAATTGAAACGTTTCGGTAAAAGTTTTATCAATTTTAAAAATCGAAGCTCATTTTCGCACCGATAATACAAACATACTGACACTTAAAAAGCAATAACTTCACTTCCAATCTATGAAATGTCATGAAATTCTCACTGGGCAATCGATAAAAACAGCAGATTCAAACGCACTAGTCGACATATAGATGGCGCCTCCAGGGGCGCTACATTCAAAAAGTCCTGTTTACTTTGGAACATTCCTTGTCGTTAAGCGAATTAAAAGACAGCGGCTACGCTGGCTAGGTCATGTACTCCAGCTCTGAGAGTATTTGACGCAATACCCGCCGGGGGAAGCAGAGGAAGAGGAAGACCTCCACTCCATTGGAAAGATCATGTGGAAAAGGACCTGGCTTCGCTTGGAATCTCCAATTTGTGCCACGTGGCGAAAACTACGTGGTGTAGTAACGAAGAAGAAGGGTATGAATAGTTGTGGACATAGTACGTAGGTTGCCTTTTATATTTCAGGATTCGCGAACGAAACAACTTTTAATTATAGAAAATCGCTTTAGTGTTATTCAAAATATTCTCCATTATGATCTATACACGTTGTCACGAGTTTGAACCGAATCCATCTCGAAAGTACGCCCTTTGTACGCATCAACCACCTTTCAAAATGTCCAAAAATATTGAGATCTTCTTTTTTTTTTGGGAAATGGAACAAAAAAAATTAATTTGCTCCCAGCACAGGACTGTACGGAATCATCAAATCGATGTTTTGAGTGCTCAAAAATTCAGTCGTTTCAGTCGATGGGTGAGAGCTAGCATTGTAGGTGGTGAAGTGTGTCTTCGGTGGTTGGTTTTCTAGACTTCTTGAAAGACATCTGGTAAACAAATTGTTGTATAATACTGTGGTGGTGGTGCGAAGTTTTTAAAAGGGCAATTTTGCTTGGTTCTTTCAGACAATTTTTTTGGACGTCGCAGAAACAACGTATACACTCGTGGCCACGGCTTAACACACTTTCTTAAATTTTTTTGGTCGTTTTAGTTCTTTCGGAATTTTCTTCAATTTTGTTTTCTTGTTTTAATTTATTACGTTTAATGTGTAAAACACAAACCAGCTTTTCTGTCCGGCCGATTTGATTGTTTTTAAAGTGATACCGCGACTAAAATTCGTGTTTCAATTAAACAAAAGTAATATAAACAAGTAAGGAAGGGCTAAGTTCGGGTGTCACCGAACATTTTATACTCTCGCATGGTGAAGTGATAATCGAGATCCGTTATTCACATATTTTTCAAATACCGTATTTGTGTAAAGTTTTATTCCGCTATCATCATTGGTGTATTATACAGAGAAGGCATCAGATCAATTATTTATATTGAAGAAGGCGTGGTTGCGAACCGATTTCACCCATATTTCGTACATGTCATCAGGGTGTTAAGAAAATATTATATACCGAATTTCATTGCAATCGGTCTAGCAGCTCCTGAGATATGTTTTTGGTCCATAAGTGGTTTTAGCCCATTTTCAATTTTTAAAAAAGCCTTCAGCTTCCTTCTGCCACTTCTTTTGTGTTTCTTGTTTTTTGTTAGTCGGTTATCGCACTTTTAGTGATTTTAAAATGGGAGGTGGGCAAACCGATTTCTTCCATTTTTGAACTGTCATGGAAATTTGAAACGACTCTTGTTTTTGAATAGCTATAGTAGTTTCCGAGATATGTACAAAAAACTTAGTAGGGGGCCAGGCCACGCCCACTTTCCAAAAAAATTCGTCCAAATATGCCCCTCCCCTAATGCGATCCTTTGTGCCAAATTTCATTTAATATCTTTATTTATGGCTTAGTTATGACACTTTAAAAGTGGGCCGATTTAGCCCATCTTCGAACTTAACCTTCTTATGGAGCCAAGAAATACGTGTACCAAGTTTCATTATGATATCTCAATTTTTACTCAAGTTATAGCTTGCACGGACGGACGGACGGACGGACAGACAGACATCCGGATTTCAACTCTACTCGTCACCCTGATCACTTTGGTTATATAACCCTATATCTGACTCTTTTAGTTTTAGGACTTACAAAAAGTGAACAAAACTATAATAGCAACATTGTTGCGAGTATAAAAATTAATTTCAATTATAGAGAGTTAAAATTAAATTGTGTATAAAGTTCGGGTGTCGTCATGATAAAGTGATAATCGAGATTTCATTTCAGATTTTTGTAAAGTTTTTTTCCGCTATCATCATTGGTTCCTAATGTTTATACTATATTATACAGAGAAGGCAACAGATGGAATTCAAAATAGCGTTATATTGGAAGAAGGCGTGGTTGTGAACCGATTTCACCTATATTTCGTACATGTCATCAGGGTGTTAAGGAAATATTATATACCGAATTTCATTGAAATCGGTCTAGTAGTTCCTGAGATATGGTTTTTGGTCCATAAGTGGGCGAGGCCAAGCCCATTTTCAATTTTTAAAAAAAGTCTGGGTGCAACTTCCTTCTGCGATTTCTTCCGTAAAATTTAGTGTTTCTGACGTTGTTTGTTAGTCCGTTATCGCACTTTAGTGATTTTCAACATAACCTTTGTATGGGAGCGTGATTATTATCCGATTTCTTCCATTTTTAAACTGTATATGGAAATGCCTGAAGAAAACGACTCTATAGAGTTTGGTTGACATAGCTATAGTAGTTTCCGAGATACGTACAAAAACTTAGTAGGGGGCGGGGCCCACTTTTCCAAAAAATTACGTCCAAATATGCCCCTCCCAAATGCGATCCCTTGTGCCAAATTTCACTTTAATATCTTTATTTATGGCTTAGTTATGACACTTTATAGGTTTTCGGTTTTCGCCATTTTGTGGGCGTGGCAGTTGGCCGATTTTGCCCATCTTCGAACTTAACCTTCTTATGGAGCCAAGGAATACGTGTACCAAGTTTCATCATGATATCTGAATTTTTACTCAAGTTACAGCTTGCACGGGCGGACGGACGGACAGACGGACGGACGGACAGACAGACATCCGGATTTCGACTCTACACGTCACCCTGATCACTTTGGTATATATAACCCTATATCTGACTCTTTTAGTTTTAGGACTTACAAACAACCGTTATGTGAACAAAACTATAATACTCTCCGTAGCAACAGTGTTGCGAGAGTATAAAAATAAAAAATTATAATTTTTCTTCGCATGTCAGCCTCTTACATTTCGTGCTCAGTTTGTAAAGCGTACTAACTTTTAAATGATTTTGCCTATAGCTGAATGTGTTTTGTTTTTAATTTTTAATAATTTTGTTAAATTATGTACACGTCATTAACTTATTTTTAAACAAAACATTTCTATAAGGTAAGCTTTGCGGGACCACAAGTGTATATACCAATAATCAGCAAGACCAGCTAAGTTGATAAACTAGTTTTTCGACCAGATATTTTGCACACATTCTTTTCTTACTAAGATGCTACTCATTTGTCCGAACAACCAATGTAGGAATACTATTGCATATAGCTGCCATTCAAATTGATCAATCGAAATCAAGTACTTATATTGAAAACTTTTTCATTTGACAAGATATTTTAAAGAAATTTGGCAATGCTTGTTGTTTAAGACCATTTTGCAATCTCCGAAGAAATTGTTTAGACCGGATCGCTATAGCATATATCTGCCATATAAACTGACCCTCAAAATCAAGATTTTTTTACTCTTTTATTCTACAAAAAATGCACCTGTGATACCATTCATATATCCATATAGCTTCGGTGAAGTCTAAGTTAACATTTTTTTTTGGTTTCCATAAAATCCTTCCTTTGAAAGTTATATGCAATAAAAGTTATGCAAGGTCTGTCGTAAAAGAAACAGGACTGTTAAAAAAAACAACAAAAAATTAATATTTTTCAAAAGTTAAATTCTGAAAAAAAATTAAAGTTCTGAAATTACTAAGCGACCTGCTCCCATAGCAACCAACAATATCAATATACCCACTGTAAAAACTACAACAACAAACAACAATGCAAACATCATTCCTATATCTCCACCAATCGATACACCATCCACCTCTTCATTAATTATCAACAATTATCACGAACTAGAAACTCTATCAATTCTTCACTCCATCCATGATCTTCTTCTTCCTTCTTAATTCTTCGATTGGCGAGTAAAGCTTCGCCAGGCGCTTAAGCGATTATAGCCGAGATAACAACAGCGCGCCAGTCGTTTCTTCTTTTCGCTACGTGGCGCCAATTGATATTCCAAGCGAAGCCAGGTCCTTCTCCACTTGGTCCTTCCAACGGAGTGGAGGTCTTAAAACTCTTCCTCTGCTTCCCGGCGGGTACTGCGTCGAATATTTTCAGAGCTGGAGTGTTTTCGTCCATCCGGACAACATGACCTAGCCAGCGTAGCCGCTGTCTTTTAATTCGCTGAACTATGTCGATGTCGTCGTATATCTCGTACAGCTCATCGTTCCATCGAATGCGGTATTCGCCGTGGCTAACACGCAAAGGACCATAAATCTTTCGCAGAACTTTTCTCTCGAAAACTCGCAGCGTCGACTCATCCGTTGTTGACATCGTCCAAGACTCTGCACCATACAGCAGGACGGGAATTATGAGTGACTTATAGAGTTTGGTTTTTGTTTGTCGAGAGAGGACTTGTTTCTCAATTGCCTACTCAGTCCGAAGTAGCACCTGTTGGAAAAAGTTACTGTGTTGATTTCAAGGCTGACCTTGTTGATGGTGTTTACGCTGGTTCCAAGATAGACGAAATTATCTACGACTTCAAAGTTATGACTGTCAACAGTGACGTGAGAGCCAAGTCGCGAATGCGACGACTGTTTGTTTGATGACAGGAGATATTTCGTCTTGCCCTCGTTCACTGCCAGACCCATTTTCTGTGCGGCTCGAACTATTTTCTCCAAAAGCAGGTTGAAAAAGTCGCACGATAGGGAATCGCCTTGTCTGAAACCTCGTTTGGTATCGAACGGCTCGGAGAGGTCCTTCCCGATCCTGACGGAGCTTTTGGTGTTACTCAACGTCAGTTTACACAGCCGTATTAGTTTTGCGGGGATACCAAATTCAGACATCGCGGCATAAAGGCAGCTCCTTTTCGTGCTGTCGAAAGCAGCTTTGAAATCGACGAAGAGGTGGTGTGTCGATTCTCCTTTCACGGGTCTTTTCCAAGATTTGGCGCATGGTGAATATCTGCTCCATCGTCATCGATTGGGGAATCGGGTTCTCCTTCTCCTGGTGTTGTGCGTTCACTGCCATTCAGCAGGCTGGAGAAGTGTTCCCTCCATTATTTAACTATGCTCTGGGCATCAGTGACTAGATCACCTTTGGGGGTTCTACAGGAATACGCTCCGGTCTTGAAACCTTCCGTAAGCCGCCGCATTTTTTCGTAGAATTTTCGAGCATTACCCCTGTCGGCCAGCTTATCAAGCTCTTCGTACTCACGCATTTCAGCCTCTATCTTCTTCTGTCTACAAATGCGTCTCGCTTCCTTCTTCAACTCTCGGTATCTATCCCATCCCGCACGTGTAGTGGTCGATCGTAACGTTGCGAGGTAGGCAGCCTGTTTTCTCTCCGCTGCGACACGGCACTCCTCGTCGTACCAGTTGTTCTTTTGCATTTCCGAAAACCAATGGTTTCGGTTGCAGCTGTACGTAAGGAGTTTGAAATGCCGTCCCACAGTTCCCTTATACCGAGTTGTTGACGAGTGCTCTCAGAGAGCAGGAGTGCAAGCCGAGTAGAAAATCGTTCGGCTGTCTGTTGTGACGTCTGTCTCGACGTCGAACCTTCCTTGTGTTTGGTGGCGCGCGTTTTTGCTGCACAGAGGCGGGTGCGAATCTTAGCTGCAACAAGATAGTGGTCCGAGTCGATGTTAGGACCTCGGAGCGCACGCACATCTAAAACACTGGAGACGTGTCTTCCGTCTATCACAACATGATCGATCTGGTTGGTAGTTTTTCGATCCGGAGACAGCCAGGTAGCTTGATGAATCTTCTTATGCTGGAATCTAGTACTACAGATAACCATATTTCGAGCCCCGGCGAAGTCAATCAGCCTCAACCCATTTGGGGATGTTTCGTCGTGGAGGCTGAATTTACCGACCGTAGTGCAAATATACCTTCTTTGCCCATCCTGGCGTTAAAGTCGCCAAGCACGATTTTGACATCGTGGCGGGGGCAGCTCTCATAAGCGCGCTCCAAGCGCTCATAGAAGGCATCTTTGGTCACATCGTCCTTCTCTTCCGTCGGGGCGTGGGCGCAAATCAGCGATATGTTGAAGAACCTCGCTTTGATGCGGATTGTGGCTAGACGTTCATTCACCGCAGTGAATGATAGTACTCGGCGACGGAGTCTCTCTCCCACCACGAATCCTACACCAAACTTGCGCTCCTTTATATGGCCACTGTAGTAAATGTCACAAGGACCTACTCGTCTCTGTCCTTGTCCCGTCCATCGCATTTCTTGGACGGCGGTGATGTCAGCCTTTGTCTTTACGAGGACATCAACCAGCTGGGCAGCGGCACCTTCCCAATTAAGGGACCGGACATTCCAGGTGCATGCCCTCAATTCGTAGTCCTTATTTCGTTTGCCATGGTCGTCATCAAAAGGGGGGTCTCTCATCCGAGGCTGGTTGTAGCTCTTCACTGGGGGTGTTTTTTTACGTGGCGGGTCCCAAACCCAGCGCGCAACCCTTGTAGGGAATGTTTCGCCTTCTCAATTTAGCTGGCCTTCGAACGGATGTTCTTAGGCTACCCAGGAGGATACTTGTCAAAGACCGGAAGTAGTGAGCTGCTTGAGCCATGTGTAAAAAGAATCGTTTCTGGCCCTCCCAAGTGAATGGCGATCAGAGAACTTTCCTCACTTGCGTGAACTTCTACACCCTGACTCCATCCTCCATGATCTTCCTTAATGAAACTCATATTCCACATAATCAACCTGCTCACACGACAAAATCCTACGTAGGCTATTTTTACAATCTCCCGCACGTAACAATAAAAAAACAAGGCGCTGCTATTTTAATAAGAAGAAGCATACCCCACAAATACTACTGTTCGGTCTAATCTCTCCAGTAGTTGCCATTGAAATTAATGCACCAACAAAACCAGCAGCAGCTTGAATCTACATTCCACCCACACAAGATTTCGCTTCTTCTGATATTCTGCAATTGATAAACCAATTAGATAAACCACTTATTTTAGGAGGAGACATAAAGGCCTGGAGTACATTATGGGATCTCGAACACAAACTCAAGAGGCGAAAAGTTGAAGATGCGCTACTTGCATCCAATATTATCCTGTCTTTAACGATGAATGCGCCACACATTTTTTCCACCCACAACAACTTCTCAATATTGATGTCACGTTTTGCTCACTAATATAGCGCCCCAATGCATGGCAAGTGCTAAATTCTTTGTTTGGCAGCGACCACTTCCCAATATTCATACAAACAAATCCACGCAACAATCCAAATACGAGTACATTTAAATTTACATCTAAATTCAAAACTGATGAGGCTGATTGGAAAAAGATCAGACAAATATGCAACAATCTTTGTGAGACCACGCAAGTTTCCTCCAACTCGAACCAGGAGTCTGCTTTAATTTCGGGCATCATACGCCTCTTAACACGACTAAGTATAATCAAATATCTAACGTCGAAAAAAAGTTTAATTCATCCATTAACGCTTATCAACGTCACCAAGGCTCTAGTGATTTCCAAGATCGACTACGCTCTACCTATCTTCGGCAACTGCCCGGTTTCTACAATGAAAATACTCTCCTCCCCTTACCATGTGGCCATGCGCAGAAGCATTAGAGCATTTCCAACAACACGAGTAAAGAATCTCTTTGCTGAAACTGGCCTGCCAACTATAACAGGACAGGACTATCGACTGCACCAGACGTTTACTACCAAAGCTTCTGTTCACGACCAACACTATTCTCGCCAAAGACGTCCACAATGCTCTCTCCAGGAAACGGAAACCTAAGTGCTTGTCGGCCATCGCGCGATGCGTTAACTTCGCCAGGCAACTTGAGTTACCTTCCTATAAATGTTCTCTTGGACCTGAAACTCGTCCACAATGGATGATAAAAAATTCTTCCTTTGCTTTTAAGACCCTGCAACTGCCGAAGGATAAGACCTCAAGCGAAAAATACAGGCAACTCTTCGCTTCGGAGAAGTCAAAATACTCCAGTTACGGTTGGAACTTTATATACACCGACAGCTCAAAAACAGCAAACAGCTCAACATTCGCAGTCACAAAAGAAAATGGTGACTTGATTCGACACGGCACTCTCCACACAATATGTTCTTCATTTACGGCCGAAGTCGTCGCTTTATTAGAAGCAGTTACTTATGTAAATTACACCAGGGGAAAGTATATCGTATGCACCGATAGCAAATCTTGCATCGAAGCCATAGAATCGCCGGGAAATACACAAAATGAAATAGTCGCCATACGCAACAATCTTTTGAAATATCCAAACAAACTGAAACTGATGTGGATCTCGGGGCACACAGGGATATTCGGTAATGAAAAAGCAGACGCAGCGAAAAAATGCAGCAAATGCACCAACCATAACTTTCGGTTATTTCACAAAACAAGACATTATAACTTAGATTACCCGCCTAAGAAAAAAAGCAGGAAAAGATAATTGGAATGGATATATTCATCACTATTCTAAAATCAACCCGTTCAGAATTAAGCCGACCTACACTGCCGACATCTCCTTACGCGCCATCAGGCCCTTTACCCGCTTACGTCTGGGACACACCCTAATTACACACGCTTATTTACTGCAACATGCCCCTCATGGTAACTGCCCATTCTCCGACGAAAACGCAACGTTAGAACACATATTAACCGCTTGCCCTACAACTGCAACAATTAGACATGAGATTTTTAATTCGGCCGATCCATTCCAGCTTCTGAATGAGCCCACCGCTAAAAATGTGAATATGATTTATAATTTTCTTAAGGAAACAGATATACTTCGACGAATATAAAGATTTATAGCTACTCTAATTAACTCACTAATTATATCCTTTCACCTCTGTTTTAATATTACATTAAACATACATATGTATGTAGCATAACAGACAGCTGAAGGCCTCTGTTGCCAGGGCTGCTAGATATTTATTTGTAGAATATTAAGTATTGTACAAATAATTTTAAAGTAAAAAAATAAATAAATAAAATAATAATAATGGTCTACGTCTGTTATTTGGCTTGTCTCGAAATGTCAGCATAATCTTGTCGGAAATATTGCTATAATACTCAACTTGAACTGATATTATAGACTTTAAATAGTATTCCTTCTAATGACAAGAAATTGGAAATACAAGCGACAAATTTCACAAGTCATTTAGTGTGATGGGTGCTCAACTGGTATCAGCAAATGCTACAAGATCTGACCGAATACTTAAATCTGGTACCACGGGTAGTCCTTGCAATTCGCTACAATCTGCTTATTGTTTTGTCGCCGAGTGCCGGACCCACAGAATGGCAGAACTAATTAGTTGTAAAAAAAGCATTTTCCATTTGTTAAATTTGCATTTTTTAAAGAAAAGACAAGAACAAATGTATACTTCGGTTTCTCATAAGCTAATATACCTTTAACAAGTATAAAGATTTTCTCACAAGAATTTGATTTTGATCTTTTAGTTTATATGGGAGCTATATGTATGATATAGTGGCTTATTCTGAAAAATTTCTTAATTTGCCTTAAAAAATAATATAGAACGCAAATTCGGAGTGGGATTCGTGGAGGGAGAGAGACTCCGTCATTGAGTCCTGGCATTCACCCCGGTAGATGAACGTCTAGCCACAATTCTTCAACATATCGCCAATTTGCTCTCACGTTCCGACGGAAGAGAAGGACGATGTGACAAAGGATACAACTTTAACGTCAGGATAGGCAAAGAAGGTATCTTTGACATAACGGTCGGGAAGTTCAACGAAACTAATACGGCTGTGTACAGCGACGTGACGCGTTAGTAGATACTGCTTCGTCAGGATCGGGAAGAAACTCTCTGAGCCGTTCGATTTCAAACTAGGCAACTTCCTATCAAGCGACTTCTTCAATCTACTGCTGGAAAAAATAATTCGAGCTGAAAAGCTGATTAGAGAAGGTACCTACTTATATAAGTGTGTACAGCTGCTGGCGTACGCTAATTATATTGACATCTTTGGCCTCAACAATTGTTCCGTTAGTTCTTCTTTTACCAGGTTGGACAAAGAAGCGAAGCAGATGGCCTTGGAAGTGAACAAGTATCTCCTGTCATCAAACAAACAGTCGTCGCACTTACGACTAGGCACCCACGTCAGTGCTGACTGTCATAACTTGGAAGTCGAAGATAATTTCATCAATCTTAGAACCAGCAATAACACCAACAAAAATGCTACTTCAAACTGAATAGGCAATTAAGAAGTAAAGGCCCCCCCGGCGAACAAAGACAAAACTCTATAAGTCACTTTCTATTGCCGTCCTGTTGTATGGTGCAGAGGCGTGGACGATGACAACATCAGATGAGTCGACGGTACGAATTTTCTACAGAAAGGTTCTGAGAAAGATTTATGGTCCTTTGCAACGATGTATTGTACTTAGAAACAATAACCACTATTATTTAAATACATGTAGGTGTCGAATAATTAGAAGTGTCTTTATTGAAAATTGAATAGCAACTGTCCGTTTGTCTTCAGTCGAGTCAGCGTCGCATAGTGAGACAGCCCAATAGTAACCGCGGCAAAAAATGGTTTTTGACGTATCGTCCAATTTGGATGAAATTTTCACAGTATATTAACAGATTTATGAGTAACAATTCCCTGAAATTTCAGCCTCATAACTTCATTACTTTTTGGTCGAGAGCAAGTCAAAGGTGAGGTATGCCAACGCGCTTGAAATATGTTAGTTCAATATGTAATAATCAAACTTATTAAAAAATAAAAATGCATAATAAATGCAACTTTCAAGTATTTTTTAAAATTTAGTTATAGAAAGTAAATGAAAAACTTTAAAAAAAAAACTATTTTTTTAATTAATTTAGAATTGTAGAATGAGTAAATGAAAAAATAAATTGGGAAAAAAAAAACACAATTTTTTTTTTTCTTAACAACAAACTGTGGTGCAAAAATTGAATATTTTGCATTTTCAATGGCCTAGGAAATATAGAGCAGCCCCTCGCCCTAGGTGCAGACTCATACCAAACGAACGTTTGAAATCTCACCTCTAATTTAAAGAGGACATATAGCAAAAGTTTGCAAAAGCACATTAAACATACAAAAAATTACAAAAAGTACGTAACGCGCACATTCTGTCGTTATACGTATGTTAGCATGCAATAGCATGTTTACAACTTTTACTTTTATTTTTTTAATTGTTTATATTCTCTTATTGTGCAAGAGAATAGTAATAAATTACATTTGTTTTTTGTTAGTTATTCAGAATTATGCTTTAAAGATCATTTATGTTTTAATAAAAATATTCTTGTTTACATAAATTTACGTTATTAATTTGATAGATAATAATTTTGTTGAAGGTCATTGACTTTGGGTTAGATAGTTGCATAATTTTTAATATAAATTGATAGTGCAAGACATTGTTCTTATCTAAGTTGTGTTATGATCACTTTCTTATGTGGTTAGTTTAATTGTTATATTGTAGTGCCGCTTGTCGGCTGGCAGGAAAATAGAAAATAGTCTCTTGCATTATAATTATTTTTGTTGTCCAAAGCTCATAAGCAGCCTAATATTGTGAGCATAATTTGTGGTTGTTGTTTGTTTTTGGGCATTTTTTCCATCCGCTGAGCCAAACCAGTTTTTGTTTTGCTCAAACATATGTACATTTTGTGTACTCGTGTACTTTTTTTTTGCTACAGGAATGTTATCCGAAGAAGCGCAAGAAGCAATGAATAAGGAGTATAGAAACTGTAGGCTATTCCATTCTCGTAAAAATTCACGTTTTTCTACGAATGAAGATGTAATGCACTATTTGCAAATATAATCAGATCCTTAAATTAATTCATTTAGAATGAGAAACAAATTGAAAAAATTAGAATACCATGATGATGTTAAAAAATTGATTGAATGAAAAAAAAATATTGTTTTTTTTATTGCATTTCAATGGGAGGTGGGCGTATTAGTGAGCGTGTTATTGAAATTTTTGCATGAAACATTTTAAATGATATAAATTACAGTAATATAGAATTTGAAGGTTGTATTTAATATATTTTAGAAAATATGGCACTTTTATGTTGAGGTAGTATGGGTTATGGGTTAAAAGTGGGCCAAAAAGTTCAATTTTTATTTCAAATAATGTTTGTAACTATATAACATTCAAGTATACCAAAATTGAAAGTTATACCTAAAGTATTACGGACAATACGGCATTTTACAAATTTCGACTGTATGACAGGTGGGCGTAAAAGTGGGCGAATTTTCTTAATTTTTTTTTTTTTTTAAATGGAATTGTCTCAAAAATAACCTGTGCAAAATTTCAGAGCTCTACAATGACTCCTTGTATTTAATGCCGGCGTTGTCTCACTGTGCGTCGCGTCCTAGTTTCGTCAAGTTTTAGTTGCGTGCGTTAAGTATGTAGGGCTGCATTTTAGCGTAATTATAATGTTGTTAATATGTCACTCCTACATACATATATCTATATTCCATATGTACTTATATACACAAGTAGTCATAAGCCAATAGCCAACTCAAAACTCTAAACTAAAACACCTTAAGTTGCTCATGCGATATACTATATGTTAGTCTTAACTCAAGTGTGAAGTGACAAAAATTTAAAAGTCCTTAGTGTCATGGTTCGTTAGTTACAGGATGTTTTCCCTATGACTTATTTTCATTTTTAATAACTATCTTATATTTATTTATTTATGTTGTTCTCTTGGTTTTACAATAAACAGCTATTTTAATCTTTTTAAACATCTTTTCAAAATCTTGATATTTTGACTCTACGGAAAACGCCTACTGAATGAACCATTGCATAGCTTACAATAGAACAATTCAGTGTAAGCTTATACAATACACCAGACTACATAATGCAAAAAAACCGCGCGTCAAAAAAATTTAAATAACGGGACTTAGGGCATATATGTTCAATGTTGCCTATAGGCAACATCTGGTGAAAGGGTTAAATTTGCCTAGTCAAGCAATTAAGAAAAGCGAAACCAAAACTAGGTGAGCAACCAGGCGAAGAAAATTGATGTTTTGAAAGTGGTGCCACTAAACCACTTAAAGTTTGGTGTTTAAGTTAAGTATGTAAATGTGAATATCTGTATGAGTAAATGTGGCTTTAGAGATATAAATGACATCAAAAACACTCTTAAGCCAAAACATAACACCAAAATTTTAGCTAAATAATAGTATTACTCTACCGAAATATTTACACAATATTAAAAATACTGTACACACACACTCAAGCACAATATACGGCGTAGAAACTGAAAAATTTATTAACATAAATCCTCATTCATATTTTCGAAAGCAACTCAAGGACGCCGGAACCAAAGTCTTTATCTCCACATTGCTGCTGTCTGGCTTCACCACCAAACCTTAAATTCGGATTTGTGGAACCTTATCCTTTTAATTGCCTGCAAGGTAAGTTGAAAGTTTGTAGCGAAAGTTTTGCGTCATGTTTACCTCTAGCTATTAACGGAAGTGGTGTTAGACACATCTACTTCTAGGAAATGTTGTGTCTTACAATTTATGCTAAAGCTATTGACGCCTTTCGTCAATCTGTTTATTCTTTCTGTTTATAGCTCAACACTTTTGTAATTCTAGTTTGTCTATCATTACTCGACCTATATACATACATCAATGGATATTGCGCTTCTTCTCAGATATTGTTTGGCATTGAATCATCACATACTTCATACCAGTATACAGCGGGACTCATAAGGTATTGTTTTTATATAACATTTATTTATCAAAGCAAATATTTCCATTATATACAGCAAAATAATTTCATTCTAAGTGTATCCAGCTTCTTTTCCATCTTCTTTTCCTAGAGGAGTCCTTCCCCTTTCTCCGCGTTCCCAGCGAGTATTGCGTCGAAAACTTTCAGAGCGGAGTGTTTTTATCCATTCGATGAAATTATCTAGCCACTGTCTTCGCTAAACTATGTGAATGTCGTCATACAGCTCATCGTTCCATGCGCAAAGGGCTACAAATCTTCCGCAGTAACTTTCTCTCGAAAACTCGAAAACTCGTAACGCCGACTCATCAGATGTTGTCATCGTCTGTTCCTCTGCACCTTATAGCAGGACGAGAATAAAGAGAGATTTGTTGAGTTTGGTGTTGTTCGTCGAGAGATGACTGTACTTTTCAATTTCCTACTCAATCCAAACTAGCAAATTATTATGATTACAAGAAACTTCACCAGCAATAGCATCAAGCTTCTTCCGTATTAAACTTGCCTGGGTGCCTGGCCACAGTGAAATTGCCTAAAACTATAAAGTCGAGGACCTTGCATTAAAATGCACCTTTAACCAAATTCCGTGCAGAAGGAAATGTGCAGAGATTTCCCTGCCTTCGTTATGTTTCTATTATTTAGATTTTCGGGAATATTTTTAATACGTCTGTCTTCTACAATGTGTGCAGGAACGGGGACAACACAAAAACCTGTGTTAACAAAAAGGAAATGATGAAATTGGAATGCGAACCGTTTTCTAGGTATGT
Organism: Bactrocera neohumeralis; assembly: GCF_024586455.1. NCBI lineage: Eukaryota > Metazoa > Arthropoda > Insecta > Diptera > Tephritidae > Bactrocera > Bactrocera neohumeralis. The sequence continues at coordinate 2,414 of NW_026091727.1, read as the reverse complement.
TTTTTTTTTTTGTTTTTATGAGTATATAGAACATTTCTTTGCAAGCAAACGTAAAAATCAAACCGAACATCGTACGCAGTTTTATGCTTCATTTCTATTTTCTCTACAGTTTTTCTAATAGGATATATTATCAAAATATACCCGCCTGAAGAACAACAAAGCGGCAAGAGCCGCTGGATTAACGACCCAACTATGGCCGGTTGAAAGCATGCCCGATTATTGGAACATAAGCGTGTTCTGTCCAATGCACAAAAAGGAGGCCCCACAATCTGCGCCAATTACCGTGTGATGTTTCCTTTAATATAAGGTTTTTTGTGCAGTGAAAGACTGAAGCCCAGCATCAAAAAACTGATTGTACCTTATCAGTGTGTCCTTAGTCCTAAAATATCTACAATGGTCCCGTGAAAAGAAGATCGTCCCACACCTCTTCATCGATTTTAAGGCCGCCTTTGACAGCATGAAAAGAACTGCCTCTATGCCTCTATGTCCGAAGTTTGTATACCCGTAAAACTAATACAGCTGGTGACAACAGGTGCCAAGACTGAGTTACCAGGTGAAAAGAAAATTCCTTGACGAACAAATACTCAACTCTATAAACCACCATTATTCCCCGTCCTACTATGTGGTGCGGAAGTGTGGACAACGACATAATCTGATGAATCGACCTTAGGAGTATTCGAGAGAAAGGTTTGCGGAAGATTTATGGTTTTTGCGCATAAGCAACGGCGAATACACTGGTCGATTGCATGATGAGCAGTGCGATATACGGACACACAGCGATGCGCTGTTTTACCCGCCGTTGAAAACAGAGAAAATGAAGACATCCATTCCGTTGGAAAGACAAGATGGAGAAGGACCTAGCTACACTTGAAATCTCCAATTGGCGCCAAATAGTGAAAAGAAGAAACGACTCGCTGTTGTGAACTTGGCTATAAAACGCGTAAGAGGTGTACATCAATAAAGAAAAAGAAAAGGTCTCAATGTTCCTTCAGTAAAAACGCAAAGCTTGCAAAAAATCCAATGCTTTTGTCTAAATTTATGGCTCAGTCACTTTAGATAAGTTAGAGATAAGTTTTTGTTTTATCAATTTTATTTAAAATTGGTAGTAGAAGGTAGTAAACCCCTTTCAAGAAATGTATTTTCCTTAAAACTTTTCTGAAAAGTTAAGTTATTATCCATTTAACCGAGTACAACTCTAGTTGAACGGTTTTGATACCACAGTGTTCAAAGAAGCTCCTTTTGAACTTTTGGATATTGAATAAAATGTATAAACGATACATTGAGGAGCACTCACCACTGCGTTAAATTAAATGAAAAATCCGGTTTATTATTTTGTACATCTGGGTTCTCAACAATTTTATTTAAATTTAAATTTATTAATTTTATTATATAATATTATTAAATATAATATCGACGGGCGAGGCGGCGATACTCCAATTCCGGGACACGGATCGTGGTTGAATTTTTGTAAGTGGAGGAGAATAGCGTGATCGAAAAGTGCGAATGTATAAAATATCAAATGTAATGTTTACGCGGCGCAGTGGGGCATCGGATTGGTTAGAACGAATTATGTAAACGAATGGAGTCTGCTTTCTCCTTGTCCATCCTTTTTGATGAGTGGGTGTATAGGTATGGTGAGTTGTGTTGGTGTCTTCAGCTGTGGTGAATTGAGCTGTCGCATTAGGATGCGCTAGTTTTACCGAGTAGAGGGGGTGGATGCCTAACTCATTTAAACATCCTGGGCCCCCTAGGCAAATATTTTGTCTAGTTTTATATATATCGGGTGATTTTTTTGGAGGTTAGGATTTTCATGCATTAGTATTTGACAGATCACGTGGGATTTCAGACATGGTGTCAAAGAGAAAGATGCTCAGTATGCTTTGACATTTCATCATGAATAGACTTACTAACGAGCAACGCAAATCATTGAATTTTATTACCCAAATCAGTGTTCGGTTCGAAATGTGTTTCGCGCTTTACGTCCGATTTATGGTCTACATAATCGACCAAGTGAGCAAACAATTAATGCGATTGTGACCAAGTTTCGCACTCAGTTTACTTTATTGGACATTAAACCAACCACACGAATGCGTACAGTGCGTACAGAAGAGAATATTGCGTCTGTTTCCGAGAGTGTGGCTGAAGACCGTGAAATGTCGATTCGTCGCCGTTCGCAGCAATTGGGTTTGTGTTATTCGACCACATGGAAGATTTACGCAAAGATCTTGGTGTAAAACCGTATAAAATACAGCTCGTGCAAGAACTGAAGCCGAACGATCTGCCACAACGTCGAATTTTCAGTGAATGGGCCCTAGAAAAGTTGGCAGAACAATTCATCTCAGCGAAATGGACCCAGGTAAGTTGGCTACCAAGATCATGCGATTTAACGCCTTTAGACTATTTGTGGGGCTACG
>NW_026091726.1:0-8535 GCF_024586455.1 Bactrocera neohumeralis | reverse complement strand
TAATTAACTATCCTATACTTCAATTCAATTAAACCCAATAATTGTGAAGTGAATTTCGCAGAAAATAAAGTTTGTAACGATCTTTCATATTAGTGCATTTTCCTTTAGCTAAAAGTGTGAGTGGCCTAAAAGGTGAGTTTAATGTACAATGTTGATGATTCTTTTCCGCTTCACTATGTGCCAAACTTGCAACATGCGATTGCAAAGAGTATAATCTTTCTGAAGACACAGACTTGTTGCAAGCTTTGCAAAACAATACGACGCCACCAGTTTTAAAAATAGGATATTTCGCGACATAAGAAGCTAATTTGTCCGTTTTTCGCTGTTTTGCTTTCGGCATTATCTAAATTATAGAATAAAATAAATAAATCACTTTGTTTAATTGAAATTGAATAAATTTACCTCACTCGATTCTGCAACTAAAAATTAGCTACATGCCCGGCCACGCTATAACTTTATGTTAGATATGGTAAACGTCAAAACATCTGTTCACAGAGATGTGACATATGATAATTTGTGTATCGATAATTTTTCAAATGTAATCGAAATTATGAAAATGGCTACGTGAAATTGCATTTATTGTTCAAATTGCTTCATAAAATTGTATTTATTTGCAAAATTGACACTAAAAAGTAATTTTTGCAAAATATTGCATTTATTGCTAAAATTGCAAAAAATTGCTACAACAAGTTTAGTTTAAATTAAAGAGAAATTTACAAAACGTATTTCTAATTAACCGGCATTAGAATTGCGATCACGACAAACAACTTGCAAATGCAATTTTTGGGTTGCCCTAGTTATTACATTATGCACATTTGTGTTTAGTTTTGCAAGCAAGTCCGTTGGAAATGTCATATAGTTCTCCATCGACTGCTGAGTTGCGCTGTTGTCCTCCACTGCTATTTTACATAAAATAATGTTCTTATGCATTTCGATATTTGCTTAAGTTTATTAAACTTATTCTGTTGTGTATGCATTTTATTTGTGTACTAAAATTATGAGGCAGTTATTTCACAATATCTGTATATTTTGTCTTCAAGCATTAAATATTATCTATGATTATTTATTACTTTTGGGCAGTTACATTTAATTTTGTTTGTATCTAATTTCCACAATACCGGCTCGCAGGACCATGTTCTAATAACTGATGAACTCACCTTTATTTTCGAAAATCACTTCTTATTATAAAAGAAATAACGCACATCACGGGTTTTTTTTTTGGATTTCAAATTTTGTATTCTATTTTATTCCTGAATACTCTCAAGCATTACAAACTGATCGTATACTCCAATTGGTGGCGGAATCAACGAACGATGATGGACGTGGAAGGAAAAGAAAAAAAGGTGCTGCGAAAAGCGTGCGCGCGTGTGCCTTGAGTCTTGACTCGTAAGGAGGCAAAAAGCGAAGTGAAAGTGGCTGGAGTTATCCGTCCCTTTGTGAAAGTTGTTGTGTTCTGGTTGGTAGTGTGGTGTCATATTTGAGTGTATGGAGCGGTGAGTGTGGTGTGTTGTTCATATATGAGGATTTTGTCTGCCAATGTGGGGTATTGAAATGTGATGTATGTAGCTGTGTTTCGTGACGAGGTCGGCTGAGAGTCATTTAGACAAAATGAATCAACGAAACAAGCAAACGACTTTAGAAACGCGGCATTTAATTATAAAATTATATGGAGAAGATAAATCCGTGCGTAACATCGCCGAAATTGTTGACCGATGCCCGTCCACAGATCATGCTATCATTCAACTGCATGTTAAAAATTTTCAAGTAGAAAATAAAAGTCGTATTGGCCAAGGAAAGAAACTAATTGACTATGATGAGCGTTGGATTTTGAGAGAAATAAAAAAAAACCATTTACAACGGCTAAAGAATTAAAAAATATGGTTAACAGGAATTTTAAACAAGAGGTTTGTGCCGAGACCATTCGTAACAAGATAAGGAAGAATAATTTCAAAGGTATTCGCCGGAAAAAAACCTTACATCAGTAAAAAGAATAAAATTACAAGGGTGAAATTTTGTAAGTATTTGTTGAAAGATTTCTCACTTTTGGAACAAGGCAATTTAGAAAAAAATGGTTAAACTCGATTATCTTTTATCTTATCATTTATTTTATAGGTATTGTTTACTGATGAGAGTAAATTTAACCTACATGGATCAGATGGAAAGATGTACGTTTGGCGTAAGCCAAATACTGAGTTTTTGCCTAATAACACTCGGGCTACGGTTAAGCAGGTGGCAATAACAAAAATACGATTGAAATTTGAGATGTAAGCTATCTTATAAATAGACAAATAATTTGCAATAAAATATTCCATTATTCCTACTTTTTCAATTTTTTATGTTAAGATAACCTGCCACGTGTTACTTAGACTGAAATGTAAATTAAATTCATATTATAGTGAAGATAATTCCGTAAAATTATTCTGGCTTTTAAATAATTAGTGCTTGATTGTTCAAAACTTTAATTAAATTATATTCATGTAAGTATTATCACATTGTTACATTATTAAATTTGTTATGCATTAAATCCCAGTGTATGATATCTATATATATAAAAATGAATGTCATTTTTCGTTGTGACTTTATAACTCAAGAACGGGCTCACCTATCCACACCAAATTTCTAGGCTTTGTTTGGACAATTCAGTAGATGGTTTGTGTTTTGAAATTTTAAGAATCGGATACGAGGGTCTCGAGAAATAGGCCAAAACGTGGACCCGGATAACCCTAGGATGTGTTTGTACAATATGGGTAGCAAATGGAAGCTGTTGATGATTTCTATAGTATAGAGTATTTATGATGCCGCTCCGTGACTAGGGTCTCGAGATATCGGTCAAAATGTTTCAAAAATTTCACCACACATATGTTACATTTTTTTTTATTTAACTCGTACCTACTTGGAAAGCTGAAAAGCGCTCAATGTATGGTGAAATTATTTTAAAAACACCAAAAACCCATTTGTTTGGTCAGATTCATCCCACTTAGATAGCGGATTATGCGTTTTCATATTAACACACATACATCAATAATAGTTTAATCATTTACTAAACGATTTGTTACCTACTTAGCTACGCTCTTTCGCTCTCAAAATTTATGAACTTTTGTCTTAACTAGCATACTTATTATTCCCACCTACAAACTTTCTTGCATTATATTTATATCAACATGTAGGTATGTATGTAGCAGGCAGATCGACAAACAAAGACGGCTTTGAAAAGGCATCGAACTATATTACGGTGCAATTATTTTCTAATTTGTATTTATATCACAATTAATTTAACCAGTTCTTAAACAATTACAGATACAAGGACAAATTCATCACCTACTGGGGGCAATGTAATAAGAGCCGACAAAACACCTGCTGGAGAGCATGCAAGGAGGTTTAATTCACCGACAATAGATGAAGTGGCTATTGTCGTTGTTGGAGAGAATTTGCAATCAAGAGATATTGTACTTTATCGCCGGAACAATGAATTGAAACGTGTATATGAAATGCATAGAGTTTATGATGCTTTACAATACCCATTAATTTTCTGGCAGGGAGAAGATGGGTACTATTTTAATATCAAAATGGTTAATCCAACAACAGGTAATTAGATTATACAAAATAAAATATTTTATATGGTCAATATATAAATTTTTTTTCATATGTACTTCCAGGTGCTGATACACACAAAAAAGTCAGTGCCATGAATTATTATGCATACAGACTCATGATCCGTGAAGGTGAAGTAAATCACATTTTGATGTGTCAACGGCTCTTTCATCAGTATGCCGTGGATAAGTACGTTAAAATTAAGACTGAAAGATTGACATACAGCCGTCTTAACCAACAGCAGCTTCGATCTGAAGAGTACATTCATCTTCGCGATGCAATCAATGCTGACGGCAATGTAAATAATGTAGGAAGAATGACAATTTTACCGGCCACTTACATCGGAAGCCCGCGCCACATGCACGAGTACGCTCAAGATGCGATGTCTTATGTTCGAAAGTATGGCCGTCCAGACCTATTTATTACATTCACCTGTAACCCACAATGGATTGAAATAAAAAAAGAACTGCTACACAACCAAACACCACTTGATAGGCATGACATCACAGCCAGAGTTTACAAGCAAAAATTAAAATCTTTAATGAATTTCATTACAAAGCATCGTGTGTATGGCCAAGTACGTTGTTGGATGTACTCTGTTGAGTGGCAAAAGCGTGGTTTGCCATATGCTCATATATTAGTCTGGTTGGTTGACAAAATAAGGCCAGAAGAAATTGATTCCATTATTTCAGCCGAAATTCCTGATGAAACGGTTGACCCAAAATTGCATACGATAGTAACTAAACACATGATACATGGACCTTGCGGAGTTTTCAACAACAGCTCACCCTGTATGATCGACGGCAAGTGCTCCAAACGTACCCGAGAAACTTGCTTGCTGAAACCATCTCGGGAATCGATGGTTACCCATTGTATCGTCGGCGATCAGTTGAGGACGGTGGATGATCTGTAGATGTCAAGATAAAAGGACAAGATTTTCATATAGACAATCGTTGGATTGTGCCGTTCTCGCCCATATTGTCCAAAACTTTTGAAGCTCACATCAAAGTGGAATTTTGTAACTCTGTGAAATCCATAAAGTACATATGTAAATATGTTAACAAAGGTAGCGACATGGCCATGTTCGCAGTAACAAACACAAATGCTGAAGTGTCTCACTGTCAGATGGGTCGCTATGTAAGCAGCTATGAGGCTATTTGGCGCATATTTTCGTTTGCAATTCATGAAAGACATCCCACTGTATTGCAAATGGCAGTTCATTTAGAAAATGGACAACGAGTGTATTTCAACCCAAACAACGCTGTGGATAGAGCGGCACGTCCACCTGTGACCACATTGACAGGTTTCTTCTCAATTTGTGCAACTGATCAATTCGCTCGCACTTTGCTGTATGCTGATATGCCGCGCTACTACACATGGAACGCATCATCAAAGTCTTTTCAGCGTCGTAAACAAAGAACACCACTTGAAGGATATGAAAATGTATTTGCCACAGATGCTATAGACCGTATATATACAGTACATCCTAATAACGATGAATGTTATTATCTTATTGGTGAATGTTCTCATCTTTCTCAACAATTGTTGATGAACATCTGTGTACTTACCGTGAGGCATGTCAATTATTACGGTTGTTTGAAAACGATTCGCATTGGGATTGGATCTTCATCGCCGCATCAAATTGCACACTGTTTGCGATTATAATGTCGACATGTTTCCCCTCAAATCCGAATGATTTGTGGATGAAATATAGGGATGACATGTCTGAGGATGTGTTGGATCGCGTGCGTTGTGAAACTTTGAATCCTACATTGGAAATTACGGCAGAGATTTACAATAACACATTGATCATAATAGAAGATATGCGTTTGTTGATGGCAAATAAAGTATTGTCGTGTTTGGGCCTGACAGCACCCAATCGTGAGATGCAAGTGCATTAAACCATGAGTTGCAAAGAGAACTCCAGTACGATACTCAAGCTATGACCAAAAGTTTGCACAACTGTTCCCAATTGAACGAAAAACAAAAGGGTTCTACGATCGTTTAAACAAGCTGTAAACGGGGGGTGGGGGATTTATTTTGGGGGATGGGAAAACGTTCCCAATTTCTTTCTATTTGCAAAGATCCGATCCAAATGAGGTAGCCCCACGTTGGCTTGATCTGGAATAGCACAACTTTTTGAAGACGGACAACTCACATTCGCCTTAAAAAACCCTTTAAAAAGAAACAACGAAAAGCCAGTTTACAACATTGCCAAAAATAGCGATGGGAAGACTCTCCCAATTGAAATTGATAATTTGGGACGAAAACAATGGACAAAAGGGGCGCTGGAGGCCTAAAAGGGGTTAAAGATTTCGGGTAACCCAAAAAATTTTTTTGGAGCTATATACTTTGTCAGGGATTTTGTCAGACTCTTCCAGTAATTCCTCGATCGACTGTTGCGCAAGTAAAGCTGTCAAAAACATCAAATTTGGGAAAAGACACCACAATTAATAAAAATTTGAGTGTTTTGCAACAAAATCAAACTGCGACTGTGTTTTTAAGCAGTTGCTGGGTATTGGTGGGACAGTCGACAGTTCACAGAATCGAAAAAGGAGCTTTTTCAGCGTGTTTTTTCCCGGGCATTAAACAACAATATAATAACCCGATTGGTAAAGGGAAAGAGCAATATTGGCACTAAAACAAAATGTCATGATCTCAATGCTACCATTCGAATTTCCTTCCCGGGACTTGTTTACGTACAAACAGTTTTTTAACGGGCCCAAACCCGGATGACGTAGTAACTATCCCAAAAATTTTTAAATTCATTGGGCTTGCCTGGACTACCACCAATAATTTGAAATTAAAAGTAAGTTTTATATGTGCGTAATTTAAACAACCTCGCTTTGCAATGGAAGAATTGGTTTGAAGAAACTCATGAATAACATCATCAGAAAATAATCAAAGGAAAATACAAAGGAGAGGATGTCTTAATCCCCGAATACCTAATTTCCCAAAGGATTTGCCATTTGATTTTAAGAGGTTGCAATTTCCCCTGCGTCTGGCGTTTGCGATACCCTAAAAAATCGGGCCAATCGTTAAGTTTGGGGAAAAAACAAGTTTCCGTTTTGCCCTGGACAATTATCGTTGCGTTTCCGGGGGGAAAAAACCCAAAATCCATTTAATTTTCGACGCAAAAAAACTAAAAATATTTTCTACCAAAAGCACTAATTAATTAAATTTAGATCTCTGTTTGATTTTTTTAAAAAATTTGTTTATCAGTTCACGTCCAGAAACAGACTCCAAGTTTTAAAATTTTTTTTGTTTTAAATATAAATAAATGACAAATTTTATAATATGTGCATTTGGATCTAAGTCAACTGTATTGAACCCTTTTTTTCCATCAACTTGGCTCCATCTTTGGGGAAACCCCTTGGCTCGCCAGGGCATGAAAAATGGTGGGAAATCTGGCGACTCGGCAAATCATCGATCAGAACATTATCAATGTTGAGCGTGGTGTCTTCAATAACATCTATCTCCAGAAATTCTTGATGTTGGGTTTTTTGGCTGTCTTCAATAACTTGAATGTCCTGTATGTCTTCCCATAAATTTAATTCAGAATTCTCCTCAGATGATGAAGATGGCTTTTAAAACTTTTTGGGTTTAATAACACTTTCGCTTTAATATATTTTTTTTAATTTCCCTTTCACGGTATTATTGTTTCATTCTTCCCAACTTGGTAAAAACAAAAAGGTCAGTTAGTTTACATTCGTGCATCTTGATAATAATTTAAAAATCTGACGTTATTTTTTTTTCTGCCGTTCCATCCATTTTTTTAAAGGAAATGCCTTTTTAAGGAGTTGAGGGAAAATAGCTTCACATAACTATATTATAGTTTTTGAATTTTTTTTTTTTCTATGACAGATGTGGTCTTCTTTTTCCCAACCTTTGGCCCCCAAAAAAAAAAAGAAGATGATTTATGTTAATTAAAAATTTTTCAGTATTCATAAAAAAAAAATTTCTATGGTAAAAGTCATTAAAAAAACGTCTCTTGTGGCATCTATCTATAAACTTTTATTCCAAAAAACTAAAAAAAGCAAATTTCAAAAAATTAAAAAAAAGGGGGTTTTTTGATTTTAAATACCCCAATAAATTGGCGGGGCGAAGTTCCGGGGGGCTCTCTATTATAAAAAAATGCCTTTTCGTTGTGCTTTATAACTCAAAAACGGGGTCACCTATCCCAAACCCCAAATTTTTTTGGTTTTTTGGGGGTTTTTCAGTAGATGGGTTTTTGTTTTGAAATTTTAAAAATCGGATATCAGAGTCTCGAGAAATGGGGGAAAATGCGCGATGGCGCTCCGGGCAGGGGTTTTGAGATATAAAAAAAGTTTAAAAATTTCACCACCATATTTACATTTTTTTTTTTAACTTACCTACTTGGAAAAATGAAAAGCGCTCAATGATGGTGAAATTATTTTTTTAAAAAAACCCAAAAACCCATTTGTTTGGTCAGATTCATCCCACTTGCCAGCGGATTATACGTTTTCATATTAACTACATACATCAATAATAGTTTAATCATTTCTAAACGATTTGTTACCTCAGCTACGCTCTTTTGCTCTCAAAATTTTTGAAATTTTGTCTTAAATTTTGCATTTTTTATTCCACCTAAACTTTTTCATTATATTTATATCAACTGAAATTTTTGAGGAGATCGACAAACAAAGACTTTAAAAAACATCGAACTATATTACGGGGATTTATTTTGATGGAAAAACTGAAATGTGTTTTTTGTATTTAACTGACTTTTACTTAAGAAAATTCAAATTAGGGAAATATGACATTAGTTATTATATGTTTTTTTTTTTTTTTAAATTTTTGAAGTTTGTGTGAATTTGTGAAAAAAAAAAGTAGGAAGGGGTAAGTTCAGGGGGCACCGAACATTTTTTTACTCCCAATAAAGTTATAATCGAGATTTCATTATACGCATTTATTTTTCAAATA
>NW_026091725.1:0-6456 GCF_024586455.1 Bactrocera neohumeralis | reverse complement strand
TGAATATACAAGACAATCGACTTTATACCTTAATATAGGATTGTGGAATTCTTCCAAATGCACTGCCGTTATGGCTTTGTGTCCACTTCAGTAAGATGAAGAAGGTAAATTTACTTAAATATGTTAAACAAATGATTTGAGGCAACTCAATATCGATTGCTAAATGTGCATATACAAGAAAATCGACTTTATATCTGACTACAGGATTGTGGAATTCTTCCAAATGCACTGCCGTTATGGCTTTATGTCCACTTCAGTAAGATGAAGAAGGTAAATTAACTTAAATATGTTGAATTATTGATTTCAAGCAACTCAATATCGTTTGCTAAATGTGTATGTACAAGAAAATCGACTTTATACCTTAATATAAGATTGTGGAATTCTTCCAAATGCACTGCCGTTATGGCTTTATGTCCACTTCAGTAAGATGAAGAAGGTAAATTAACTTAAATATGTTAAACTAATGATTTGAAGCAACTCAATATCGATTGCTAAATGTGTATATACAAGAAAATCGACTTTATACCTTAATATAAGATTGTGGAATTCTTCCAAATGCACTGCCGTTATGGCTTTATGTCCACTTCAGTAAGATGAAGAAGGAAAATTAACTTAAATATGTTAAACTAATGATTTGAAGCAACTCAATATCGATTGCTAAATGTGTATATTCAAGAAAGTCGACTTTATACCTTAATATAAGATTGTGGAATTCTTCCAAATGCACTGCCGTTATGGCTTTATGTCCACTTCAGTAAGATGAAGAAGGTAAATTAACTTAAATATGTTAAACTAATGATTTGAAGCAACTCAATATCGATTGCTAAATGTGAATATACAAGAAAATCGAACTTTATACCTTAATATAGGATTGTGGAATTCTTCCAAATGCACTGCCGTTATGGCTTTATGTCCACTTCAGTAAGATGAAGAAGGTAAATTTACTTAAATATGTTAAACTAATGATTTGAAGCAACTCAATATCGATTGCTAAATGTGAATATACAAGAAAATCGACTTTATACCTTAATATAGGATTGTGGAATTCTTCCAAATGCACTGCCGTTATGGCTTTATGTCCACTTCAGTAAGATGAAGAAGGTAAATTAACTTAAATATGTTAAACTAATGATTTGAAGCAACTCAATATCGATTGCTAAATGTGAATATACAAGAAAATCGACTTTATACCTTAATATAGGATTGTGGAATTCTTCCAAATGCACTGCCGTTATGGCTTTATGTCCACTTCAGTAAGATGAAGAAGGTAAATTTACTTAAATATGTTAAACTAATGATTTGAAGCAACTCAATATCGATTGCTAAATGTGAATATACAAGAAAATCGACTTTATACCTTAATATAAGATTGTGGAATTCTTCCAAATGCACTGCCGTTATGGCGTTGAGTCCACTTCAGTAAGATGAAGAAGGCTAATTCTTAAATATGTTAAATTAATGATATGCAGCTACTCAATATCGATTGCTCAATGTGCTGATACAAGAAAATCGACTTTATACCTTAATATAGGATTGTGGAACTATTCCAAATGCACTGCCGTTATGGCTTTATGTCCACTTCAGTAAGATGAAGAAGGTAAATTAACTTAAATATGTTAAACTAATGATTCGAAGCAACTCAATATCGATTGCTAAATGTGAATATACAAGAAAATCGAATTTGTGCCTTAATATAGGATTGCGGAATTCTTCCAAATGCACTGCCGTTATGGCTTTATGTCCACTTCAGTAAGATGAAGAAGGCTAATTAACTTAAATATGTTTAACTAATGATTTGAAGCAAATCAATATCGATTGCTAAATGTGAATATACAAGACAATAGACTTCATATCTTAATAGAGGATTGTGGAATTCTTCCAAATGCACTGCCGTTATGGCTTTATGTCCACTTCAGTAAGATGAAGAAGCAAAATTTACTTAAATATGTTAAACTAATGATTTGAAGCAACTCAATATCGATTGCTAAATGTGTATATACAAGAAAATCGACTTTATACCTTAATATAAGAATGCGGAATTCTTTCAAATGCGCTGCCGTTATGGCCGTATGTCCACTTCAGTAAGATGAAGAAGGTAAATTAACTTAAATATGTTAAACTAATGATTTGAAGCAACTCAATATCGATTGCTAAATGTGTATATACAAGAAAATCGACTTTATACCTTAATATAGGATTGTGGAATTCTTCTAAATGCACTGCCGTTATGGCTTTATGTCCACTTCAGTAAGATGAAGAAGGTAAATTAACTTAAATATGTTAAACTAATGATTTGAAGCAACTCAATATCGATTGCTAAATGTGAATATACAAGAAAATCGACTTTATACCTTAATATAAGATTGTGGAATTCTTCCAAATGCACTGCCGTTATGGCTTTATGTCCACTTCAGTAAGATGAAGAAGGTAAATTTACTTAAATATGTTAAACTAATGATTCGAAGCAACTCAATATCGATTGCTAAATGTGAATATACAAGAAAATCGACTTTATACCTTAATATAAGATTGTGGAATTCTTCCAAATGCACTGCCGTTATGGCTTTATGTCCACTTCAGTAAGATGTAAAAGGTAAATTAACTTAAATATGTTAAACTAATGATTTGAAGCAACTCAATATCGATTGCTAAATGTGAATATACAAGAAAATCGACTTTATACCTTAATATAGGATTGTGGAATTCTTCCAAATGCACTGCCGTTATGGCTTTATGTCCACTTTAGTAAGATGAAGAAGGTAAATTTACTTAAATATGTTAAACTAATGATTTGAAGCAACTCAATATCGATTGCTAAATGTGAATATACAAGAAAATCGACTTTATACCTTAATATAGATTGTGGAATTCTTCCAAATGCACTGCCGTTATGGCTTTATGTCCACTTCAGTAAGATGAAGAAGGTAAATTAACTTAAATATGTTAAACTAATGATTTGAAGCAACTCTTTGTTTTATGCTTACTTTAGTAAGATGAAGAAGGTAAATTTACTTAAATATGTTAAACTAATGATTCTAAGCAACTCAATATCGTTTGGCAAATGTGAATATACAAGAAAATCGACTTTATACCTTAATATAAGTCCACTTCCAAATGATGAAGAAGGCTTTATGTAACTTAAATATGTTAAACTAATGATTTGAAGCAACTCAATATCGATTGCTAAATGTGAATATACAAGAAAATCGACTTTATACCTTAATATAGGATTGTGGAATTCTTCCAAATGCACTGCCGTTATGGCTTTATGTCCACTTCAGTAAGATGAAGAAGGTAAATTTACTTAAATATGTTAAACTAATGATTCGAAGCAACTCAATATCGATTGCTAAATGTGTATATACAAGAAAATCGACTTTATACCTTAATATAAGATTGTGGAATTCTTCCAAATGCACTGCCGTTATGGCTTTATGTCCACTTCAGTAAGATGAAGAAGGTAAATTAACTTAAATATGTTAAACTAATGATTTGAAGCAACTCAATATCGATTGCTAAATGTGAATATACAAGAAAATCGACTTTATACCTTAATATAGGATTGTGGAATTCTTCCAAATGCACTGCCGTTATGGCTTTATGTCCACTTCAGTAAGATGAAGAAGGTTAATTAATTTTAATATGTTAAACTAATGATTTGAAGCAACTCAATATCGATTGCTAAATGTGAATATACAAGAAAATCGACTTTATACCTTAATATAAGATTGTGGAATTCTTCCAAATGCACTGCCGTTATGGCTTTATGTCCACTTCAGTAAGATGAAGAAGGTAAATTTACTTAAATATGTTAAACTAATGATTCGAAGCAACTCAATATCGATTGCTAAATGTGAATATACAATAAAATCGACTTTATACCTTAATATAAGATTCTGGAATTATTCCAAATGCACTGCCGTTATGGCTTTATGTCCACTTCAGTAAGATGAAGAAGGTAAATTAACTTAAGTATGTTAAACTAATGATTCGAAGCAACCCAATATCGATTGCTAAATGTGGATATACAAGAAAATCGACTTTATACCTTAATATAAGATTGTGGAATTCTTCCAAATGCACTGCCGTTATGGCTTTATGTCCACTTCAGTAAGATGAAGAAGGTAAATTTACTTAAATATGTTAAACTAATGATTTGAAGCAACTCAATATCGATTGCTAAATGTGAATATACAAGAAAATCGACTTTATACCTTAATATAAGATTGTGGAATTCTTCCAAATGCACTGCCGTTATGGCTTTATGTCCACTTCAGTAAGATGAAGAAGGTAAATTAACTTAAATATGTTAAACTAATGATTTGAAGCAACTCAATATCGATTGCTAAATGTGTATATACAAGAAAATCGACTTTATACCTTAATATAAGATTGTGGAATTCTTCCAAATGCACTGCCGTTATGGCTTTATGTCCACTTCAGTAAGATGAAGAAGGTTAATTAACTTAAATATGTTAAACTAATGATTTGAAGCAACTCAATATCGATTGCTAAATGTGTATATACAAGAAAATCGACTTTATACCTTAATATAGGATTGTGGAATTCTTCCAAATGCACTGCCGTTATGGCTTTATGTCCACTTCAGTAAGATGAAGAAGGTAAATTAACTTAAATATGTTAAACTAATGATTTGAAGCAACTCAATATCGATTGCTAAATGTGAATATACAAGAAAATCGACTTTATACCTTAATATAAGATTGTGGAATTCTTCCAAATGCACTGCCGTTATGGCTTTATGTCCACTTCAGTAAGATGAAGAAGGTAAATTTACTTAAATATGTTAAACTAATGATTTGAAGCAACTCAATATCGATTGCTAAATGTGAATATACAAGAAAATCGACTTTATACCTTAATATAAGATTGTGGAATTCTTCCAAATGCACTGCCGTTATGGCTTTATGTCCACTTCAGTAAGATGAAGAAGGTAAATTAACTTAAATATGTTAAACTAATGATCTGAAGCAACTCAATATCGATTGCTAAATGTAAATATACAAGAAAATCGACTTTATACCATAATATAGGATTGTGGAATTCTTCCAAATGCACTGCCGTTATGGCTTTATGTCCACTTCAGTAAGATGAAGAAGGTAAATTTACTTAAATATGTTAAACTAATGATTTGAAGCAACTCAATGTCGTTTGCTAAATGTGTATATACAAGAAAATCGACTTTATACCTTAATATAAGATTGTGGAATTCTTCCAAATGCACTGCCGTTATGGCTTTATGTCCACTTCAGTAAGATGAAGAAGGTAAATTAACTTAAATATGTTAAAGTAATGATTTGAAGCAACTTAATATCGATTGCTAAATGTGAATATACAAGAAAATCGACTTTATACCTTAATATAAGATTGTGGAATTCTTCCAAATGCACTGCCGTTATGGCTTTATGTCCACTTCAGTAAGATGAAGAAGGTAAATTTACTTAAATATGTTAAACTAATGATTCGAAGCAACTCAATATCGATTGCTAAATGTGAATATACAAGAAAATCGACTTTATACCTTAATATAAGATTGTGGAATTCTTCCAAATGCACTGCCGTTATGGCTTTATGTCCACTTCAGTAAGATGAAGAAGGTAAATTTACTTAAATATGTTAAACTAATGATTCGAAGCAACTCAATATCGTTTGCTAAATGTGTATATACAAGAAAATCGACTTTATACCTTAATATAGGATTGTGGAACTATTCCAAATGCACTGCCGTTATGGCTTTATGTCCACTTCAGTAAGATGAAGAAGGTAAATTAACTTAAATATGTTAAACTAATGATCGAAGCAACTCAATATCGATTGCTAAATGTGAATATACAAGACAATCGACTTTATACCTTAATATAGGATTGTGGAATTCTTTCAAATGCACTGCCGTTTTGGCTTTATGTCTACTTCAGTAAGATGAAGAAGGAAAATTTACTTAAATATGTTAAACTAATGATTCGAAGCAACTCAATGTCGTTTGCTAAATGTGTATATACAAGAAAATCGGCTTTATACCTTAATATAAGATTGTGGAATTCTTCCAAATGCACTGCCGTTATGGCTTTATGTCCACTTCAGTAAGATGAAGAAGTTAAGTGGACTTAAATATGTTAAACTAAATTTGCAGCAACTCAATATCGATTGCTAAATGTGAATATACAAGAAAATCGACTTTATATCTTAATATAAGAATTGTGGAATTCTTCCAAATGCACTGCCGTTATGGCTTTATGTCCACTTCAGTAAGATGAAGAAGGTAAATTTACTTAAATATGTTAAACTAATGATTCGAAGCAACTCAATATCGATTGCTAAATGTGTATATACAAGAAAATCGACTTTATACCTTAATAGTGTGGAATTCTTCCAAATGCACTGCCGTTATGGCCTTATGTCCACTTCAGTAAGATGAAGAAGGTAAATTTACTTAAA
>NW_026091724.1:0-5165 GCF_024586455.1 Bactrocera neohumeralis | reverse complement strand
ATATAAAATTACAGCGAAGGGGCCCAAAACAAAATTTTAACATTTTAAGAATTTACCCTTCACCCTTAATTGCAAAAATAAAGGGGGCATTTGGAAGTTAAATTAATTTAGGAAAAGTCCATTTTCTTGTAAGTATACACATTAAGCAGTCGATATTGAGTTGCCTTTTAAATGTTGACATAAAAAGTCCATAACGGCAGTGCATTTGGAAGAATTCGACAATCTTATATTCAGATAAAGTCCATTTTCTGTATATACACATTAAGCAGTCGATATTGAGTTGCTTTAAATCATTACTTTAACATCTTTAAGTTAATTTACCTTCTTCATCTTACTGAAGTTGACATAAAGCCATAACGGCAGTGCATTTGGAAGAATTCGACAATCTTATATTCAGGTAAAAGTCGATTTTCTTGAATATACACATTTATCAGTCGATATTGAGTTGCTTTAAATCATTAATTTAACATCTTTAAGTTAATTTACCTTCTTCATCTTATTGAAGTTGACATAAAGCCATAACGGCAGTGCATTTGGAAGAATTCGACAATCTTATATTCAGGTATAAAGTCCATTTTCTTGTATATACACATTAAGCAGTCGATATTGAGTTGCTTTAAATCATTAATTTAACATCTTTAAGTTAATTTACCTTCTTCATCTTACTGAAGTTGACATAAAGCCATAACGGCAGTGCATTTGGAAGAATTCGACAATCTTATATTCAGGTAAAAAGTCCATTTTCTTGTATATACACATTAAGCAGTCGATATTGAGTTGCTTTAAATCATTAATTTAACATCTTTAAGTTAATTTACCTTCTTCATCTTACTGAAGTTGACATAAAGCCATAACGGCAGTGCATTTGGAAGAATTCGATAATCTTATATTCAGGTAAAAAGTCGATTTTCTTGTATATACACATTTAGCAGTCGATATTGAGTTGCTTTAAATCATTAATTTAACATCTTTAAGTTAATTTACCTTCTTCATCTTACTGAAGTTGACATAAAGCCATAACGGCAGTGCATTTGGAAGAATTTGACAATCTTATATTCAGGTATAAAGTCCATTTTCTTGTATATACACATTTAGCAGTCGATATTGAGTTGCTTTAAATCATTAATTTAACATCTTTAAGTTAATTTACCTTCTTCATCTTACTGAAGTTGACATAAAGCCATAACGGCAGTGCATTTGGAAGAATTCGATAATCTTATATTCAGGTAAAAAGTCGATTTTCTTGTATATACACATTTAGCAGTCGATATTGAGTTGCTTTAAATCATTAATTTAACATCTTTAAGTTAATTTACCTTCTTCATCTTACTGAAGTTGACATAAAGCCATAACGGCAGTGCATTTGGAAGAATTCGACAATCTTATATTCAGGTATAAAGTCGATTTTCTTGTATATACACATTAGCAGTCGATATTGAGTTGCTTTAAATCATTAATTTAACATCTTTAAGTTAATTTACCTTCTTCATCTTACTGAAGTTGACATAAAGCCATAACGGCAGTGCATTTGGAAGAATTCGACAATCTTATATTCAGGTATAAAGTCCATTTTCTTGTATATACACATTTAGCAGTCGATATTGAGTTGCTTTAAATCATTAATTTAACATCTTAAGTTAATTTACCTTCTTCATCTTACTGAAGTTGACATAAAGCCATAACGGCAGTGCATTTGGAAGAATTCGACAATCTTATATTCAGGTAAAAGTCCATTTTCTTGTATATACACATTAAGCAGTCGATATTGAGTTGCTTTAAATCATTAATTTAACATCTTTAAGTTAATTTACCTTCTTCATCTTACTGAAGTTGACATAAAGCCATAACGGCAGTGCATTTGGGAAGAATTCGACAATCTTATATTCAGGTATAAAGTCCATTTTCTTGTATATACACATTAAGCAGTCGATATTGAGTTGCTTTTATTGATTTATTTAACATCTTTAAGTTAATTTACCTTCTTCATCTTACTGAAGTTGACATAAAGCCATAACGCCAGTGCATTTGGAAGAATTCGATAATCTCATATTCAGGTAAAAAGTCGATTTTCTTGTATATACACATTTAGCAGTCGATATTGAGTTGCTTTAAATCATTTATTTAACATCTTTAAGTTAATTTACCTTCTTCATCTTACTGAAGTTGACATAAAGCCATAACGGCAGTGCATTTGGAAGAATTCGACAATCTTATATTCAGGTATAAAGTCGATTTTCTTGTATATACACATTAAGCAGTCGATATATTGAGTTGCTTTAAATCATTTATTTAACATCTTTAAGTTAATTTACCTTCTTCATCTTACTGAAGTTGACATAAAGCCATAACGGCAGTGCATTTGGAAGAATTCGACAATCTTATATTCAGGTATAAAGTCCATTTTCTTGTATATACACATTAAGCAGTCGATATTGAGTTGCTTTAAATCATTAATTTAACATCTTTAAGTTAATTTACCTTCTTCATCTTATTGAAGTTGACATAAAGCCATAACGGCAGTGCATTTGGGAGAATTCGACAATCTTATATTCAGGGACAAAGTCCATTTTCTTGTATATACACATTAAGCAGTCGATATTGAGTTGCTTTAAATCATTAATTTAACATCTTTAAGTTAATTTACCTTCTTCATCTTACTGAAGTTGACATAAAGCCATAACGGCAGTGCATTTGGAAGAATTCGATAATCTCATATTCAGGTTAAAAGTCGATTTTCTTGTATATACACATTTAGTACTCGATATTGAGTTGCTTTAAATCATTAATTTAACATATTTAAGTTAATTAACCTTCTTCATCTTACTGAAGTTGACATAAAGCCATAACGGCAGTGCATTTGGAAGAATTCGTTAATCTCATATTCAGGTATAAAGTCGATTTTCTTGTATATACACATTAAGCAGTCGATATTGAGTTGCTTTAAATCGTTAATTTAACATATTTAAGTTAATTAAGCTTCTTCATCTTACTGAAGTTGACATAAAGCCGTAACGGCAGTGCATTTTAAGAATTCGATAATCTTATATTCTGGTATAAAGTCCATTTTCTTGTATGTACACATTAAGCAGTCGATATTGAGTTGCTTTAAATCATTAATTTAACATCTTTAAGTTAATTTACCTTCTTCATCTTACTGAAGTTGACATAAAGCCATAACGGCAGTGCATTTGGAAGAATTCGACAATCTTATATTCAGGTATAAAGTCGATTTTCTTGTATATACACATTAAGCAGTCGATATTGAGTTGCTTTAAATCATTAACTTAACATCTTTAAGTTAATTTACCTTCTTCATCTTACTGAAGTTGACATAAAGCCATAACGGCAGTGCATTTGGAAGAATTCGATAATCTCATATTCAGGTAAAAAGTCGATTTTCTTGTATATACACATTTAGCAGTCGATATTGAGTTGCTTTAAATCATTAATTTAACATCTTTAAGTTAATTTACCTTCTTCATCTTACTGAAGTTGACATAAAGCCATAACGGCAGTGCATTTGGAAGAATTCGATAATCTCATATTCAGGTAAAAAGTCGATTTTCTTGTATATACACATTAAGCAGCCGATATTGAGTTGCTTTAAATCATCTATTTAACATCTTTAAGTTAATTTACCTTCTTCATCTTACTGAAGTTGACATAAAGCCATAACGGCAGTGCATTTGGAAGAATTCGACAATCTTATATTCAGGTATAAAGTCGATTTTCTTGTATATACACATTTAGCAGTCGATATTGAGTTGCTTTTAATCATTACTTTAACATCTTTAAGTTAATTTACCTTCTTCATCTTACTGAA
Source organism: Bactrocera neohumeralis (assembly GCF_024586455.1). NCBI lineage: Eukaryota > Metazoa > Arthropoda > Insecta > Diptera > Tephritidae > Bactrocera > Bactrocera neohumeralis. The sequence goes on along the minus strand of NW_026091724.1, from coordinate 1,342 downwards.
GTTGACATAAAGCCATAACGGCAGTGCATTTGGAAGAATTCGACAATCTTATATTCAGGTAAAGTCCATTTTCTTGTATATACATATTTAGCAGTCGATATTGAGTTGCTTTAAATCAGTTATTAACATCTTTAAGTTAATTTACCTTGTTCATCTTATTGAAGTTGACATAAAGCCAAAACGGCAGTGCATTTGGAAGAATTTGACAATCTTATATTCAGGTATAAAGTCCATTTTCTTGTATATACACATTAAGCAGTCGATATTGAGTTGCTTTAAATCATTACTTTAACATCTTTAAGTTAATTTACCTTCTTCATCTTAATGAAGTTGACATAAAGCCATAACGGCAGTGCATTTGGAAGAATTCGACAATCTCATATTCAGGTATAAAGTCGATTTTCTTGTATATACAAATTTAGCAGTCGATATTGAGTTGCTTTTAATCATTACTTTAACATCTTTAAGTTAATTTACCTTCTTCATCTTAATGAAGTTGACATAAAGCCATAACGGCAGTGCATTTGGAAGAATTCGATAATCTCATATTCAGGTAAAAAGTCGATTTTCTTGTATATACACATTTAGCAGTCGATATTGAGTTGCTTTAATCATTTATTTAACATCTTTAAGTTAATTAACCTTCTTCATCTTATTGAAGTTGACATAAGGCCGTAACGGCAGTGCATTTAAAAGAATTTGACAATCTTATATTCAGGTATAAAGTTCATTTTCTTGTATATACACATTAAGCAGTCGATATTGAGTTGCTTTAAATCATTAATTTAACATCTTTATGTTAATTTACCTTCTTCATCTTACTGAAGTGAATATAAAACCATAACGGCAGTGCATTTGAAGAATTCGACAATCTTATATTCATGTATAATGTCGATTTTCTTGTATATACACATTTAGCAGTCGATATTGAGTTGTTTTAAATCATTTATTTAACATCTTTAAGTTAATTTACCTTCTTCATCTTACTGAAGTTGACATTAAACCATAACGGCAGTGCATTTGGAAGAATTCGATAATCTTATATTCAGGGAAAAAGTCGATTTTCTTGTATATACACATTAAGCAGTCGATATTGAGTTGCTTTAAATCATTACTTTAACATCTTTAAGTTAATTTACCTTCTTCATCTTACTGAAGTTGACATAAGGCCAGAACGGCAGTGCATTTGAAGAATTCGACAATCTTATATTCAGGTATAAAGTCCATTTTTCTTGTATATACACATTTAGCAGTCGATATTGAGTTGCTTTAAATCATTACTTTAACATCTTTGCTAATTTACCTTCTTCATCTTACTGAAGGACATAGTGCCATAACGGCA
>NW_026091723.1:0-7595 GCF_024586455.1 Bactrocera neohumeralis | reverse complement strand
TTGGCGCTGATAGCGCGTAGTTCTAGTTTTATTGGTCGGGTCATGCAATACCTTTTGGAAAGCTCATTTCACGCGCTAACACGTGTTTGATTGATTGTCGTTTCTTTTAAGTCGTTCGTGAGTTATAGCGTCGCAAACATGGAGCAAAATAAAGAGAAAATACGGCATATTTTACAGTACTACTACGATAAAGGCAAAAATGCATCTCAAGCCGCCAATAAAATTTGTGCAGTTTATGGACCCAATACAGTTTCCATTTCCACCGCACAATGATGGTTTCAACGTTTTCGTTCTGGTGTAGAGGTGGTCGAAAATGCGCCACGCTCCGGAAGGCCTGTCGTCGAAAATTGCGATAAAATCGCTGAATTGGTCGAAAGAGACCGGCATAGTAGCAGCCGTAGCATCGGTCAAGAGCTGGGCATGAGTCATCAAAAATTCATTTCAATTTCAATAAAAAAAAATTCAATAAAAATACCGCAAGACTTTTTTGATAACCTTATATTTGAACCAAAGGTAATAGCAGGTGTACTCTTCCGAAGTGCGGCTTCTTTTAGGATGGTATGCATCCACTCCGGTATCAGAGGTGCTGTGCAGGCCTTGTCCTCGCTGATAGTGTGTGACCATATTAAACTCATCTGGGTAGTGTCACAGCACAAGGATTTCGGAAATTGTAAAGCCAATGAGTTTGCAAGAAAAGGCACCTTTACTCAAATTTCATTAGAATGACAATGAGTCTTCATGCACTCGGGATCATCGACCAGCACTTTTAGGTAGCTCTTACAGAATCCTTCTGGCTCAGAGCTCACATCACCGCAATGACAAGCGAGGCCAAGTCTTTGGGAGGACTCAACGTGTCAAAGTTGCAATGAAGAATAGAATGTAAAAACATCAACATAATAAAATTTAATTCAACTTGTTCAATAGAAAACCGAACTTTACTGGCAGAACAACTAAGATAAATCTCTGAAATCGCTTCTTAATCCGGCGTTTCTATATTCGTTTACGATCTTTTCTATGACTTTAATCGGAATCCTAGCCAGAGTTCTAATAAATACAACTTAAATAAAAGCAGGTTTACTACCGTGGGCCTAAGAATAGTAAGACTTTGTTCATAATTTTAAAATTCTTAATTTTTTTTCAGCATCTACATATATCGTTCCTTTCAAAGTAATCCCGCTTGGCCTCATCACACTTGCGCCAACGTTTTTTCCAATCCTCGAAACAATTGTTAAAGTTAATTTCCGGTATAGTCTTCAATGCGATTAATATTTAATGGCTTCAATTTACTCAAAATGGTTTCCTCTGAGTGATCGATTGAGTTTGCTGAATAGCCAGAAGTCACACGGAGCTAAATCAGGCGAATATGGTGGTCGCTGCACGATATTTGTTGAAAATTTGGCGAAAAACTCACGAAGAATCAATACAGTATGCGACGGTACATTATCATGGTGCAGAAACCAAGAGTTGTCGGCCCATAACTCCAAGACTCTTTTTGCGAATAGCTTCGCGCAAACGATGCATAATACTCAAATGGCATTCCTTGTTGACAGTTTGGCCGGTCGGAAGGAAATCGGAGTGCACCACAACTCGATAATATCAGAAAACCTTGATTTTTGACCTGCTTTGGCATGTTTTTATACTCTCGCAACAATGTTGCTAAGGAGAGTATTATAGTTTTGTTCACATAACGGTTGTTTGTAAGTCCCAAAACTAAAAGAGTCAGATATAGGGTTATATATATAACAAAGTGATCAGGGTGACGAGTAGAGTCGAAATCCGGATGTCTGTCTGTCCGTCCGTCCGTCATGAGATATCATGATGAAACTTGGTACACGTATTCCTTGGCTCCATAAGAAGGTTAAGTTCGAAGATGGGCAAAATCGGCCAACTGCCACGCCCACAAAATGGCGGAAACCGAAAACCTATAAAGTGTCTTAACTAAGCCATAAATAAAGATAATAAAGTGAAATTTGGCACAAGGGATCGCATTAGGGAGGGGCATATTTGGACGTAATTTTTTTGGAAAAGTGGGCGTGGCCCCGCCCCTACTAAGTTTTTTGTACATATCTCGGAAACTACTATAGCTATGTCAACCAAACTCTACAGAGTCGTTTTCTTCAGGCATTTCCATATACAGTTCAAAAATGGAAGAAATCGGATATTAACCACGCCCACCTCCCATACAAAGGTTATGTTGAAAATCACTAAAAGTGCGTTAACGGACTAACAAAAAACGTCAGAAACACAAAATTTTACGGAAGAAATTGCAGAAGGAAGCTGCACCCAGGCTTTTTTAAAAATTGAAAATGGGCGTGGCGCCGCCCACTTATGGACCAAAAACCATATCTCAGGAACTACTTGACCGATTTCAATGAAATTCGGTATATAATATTTTCTTAACACCCTGATGACATGTACAAAATATGGGTGAAATCGGTTCACAACCACGCCTTCTTCCAATATAACGCTATTTTGAATTCCATCTGATGCCTTTTCTGTATAATACGAGTATACACATTAGGAACCAATGATGATAGCGGAATTAAACTTTACAAAAATACGGTATTTGAAAAATATGTAAATGACGTATAATGAAATCTCGATTATCACTTTATCATGCGAGAGTATAAAATGTTCGGTGACACCCGAACTTAGCCTTTCCTTACTTGTTTTTTTACTTCGCTTCATCTTTGCTGCGATATTCGGCCGACTAAACGTCTGTTTCCGATTCGTAACCATAGATACAGCATTCATCGCCAGTAATAATATATGTATTTCATGAGATTCTGATAGTTGGAAAGCATTGTATCACAGACTTTACCTCGACGCTTTTTTTTCAAAAAATTTTAGTGATTTTCGAACCAATCATACTTTCTCTTTTCCTAGGTCCAAATGATCTTACAAAACGGTTTTTATTTATCCTTTCAATTTTCCAACGATGCCAGTAAGATCTCTGACTGTTAATCGTCGATTTTCAATAACCAATTATTTTATTTTATTGAAGTGTTGATCATCAGTTGATGCTGATGGCCGCCCTGAATGTGGTTCGTCGCCAACGCGTGCTCGGCCTTCTTTGAATCATTTTTACCAATCAAAAACACTTGTTCGCGATAAGCAATAACAACCGAAGGCCTTCTCCAACATTCTGAGCGTTTTGGTACAATAAATTGTATTCCTCGCACAAAATTTAATGGAACTTCTTTGTTGAATGATTTCACTCATCATAAAAATCAACAAACGCCCATTATGTACTTCAGGAAGACAAGGGTATGCTAAATACTAATGATTATTTTTATGTGACATTAAGCACAGAAGTCCCAGAAAGTCATATCGTGTGAAATTTATATTAAAAAGTCTTACTATTTTTGCCCACAGTACCACTTGTTGACTGATCTTATTTACTAAATTAAAGTCGGTGCAGAAAGCTAATTGATTTCTAAGAAATTTAATGTAAAATATAGTATTTACCTAAAGGTTATACTAGTTCTTATAATTTAAAAGTTTAAAAATAAGGCAACGACATTTAAAAAATTCTGTAAGCTTAAAAATAAATTTCAAGTACTTACGTTTAATATATTACTGTACTCTTATGATGGATAATATCGCTCACCTGTAAAAGAAAAATAAAATATATAATTTAATAATTTATTAAAAATATATAAATAATGGTAAGCAATTTATAGAGGACTCCATAGAACATAATGAGCTTGACTATGGTGAGAGACCCCAACTTTTGTAAATGGCTCTTCAATGTACAGTAGAATAAGGCAATCAATGCCTTTTTTGCTCTCTCTTCGCTATTTGTTTATTAACAATTTTAAAAGGCAACGCAGTAAACAAGTTGAAAGTAGTATGTGGGTAACACTTGCTGATTCACTAACTTTTCAAAGCCCATATTTCAGTATTTGAAAACAAAAACTTTAAAACAAAATTTTTAGAAATTCGAAAAAAGTAAATAGCATACTTAGGAGAAGGAGCAGGATAGGAGCGCGAAAGTAAATATCTTTCAAAAAATTAATAAGGATAAGACCATGATATGTATCATCCGTTTGATACTAAAACAAAAAATAAACTTTAGTTAAGTAATAATACCTTTCACAGGTGCATTTCTTATAGCATAAAATGATAAAAATTATATTTTTTCTTTATTTTGAACGAACTGTTTGTATGGCAGCTATATGCTATGATAGTTCGATCAAAATAATTTCTTTGCAGATTGCACCGTTACCCTTGACAATACTCTACGCCAAATTTCATGAAGATATCTCATCAAATAAAAAAGTTTTTCATACTAGCACTTGATTCCGATCGCTCAGTTTGTATGGCAGCTACATGTCATAGTGGTCGGATAACGGCAGTTCCGACAAATTAGCAGTTTCTTGCTTAAAAAAGGACGTGCGAAAAATTTCAGATTGATAAATCGAAAATTAAAGCACTAATAATAGTATATAACATGAATGTATATGGCAACCCTATAAAATATACGAGTATTATAAAAAATTATATTCGTTTTAAAATTGGCTCTTTGAGATTTGTTTTCTTTGTGTATTCGAATTTTTGTCGAAAAATGTGTGTGAAAATTTTCAGCTCGATATCTCGAAAACTAAAAGACTAATAATGTATGTACATATAATTTGTATGTATTTGACAACCCTGTTGAAAATTGCAAAATAAATTATATTCGTTTCAAAATTTAAAACAAAAAACAAACAATTTCAATCTATCGTAATTTACTTAATAATTTCCGATGTAAAATATAAAAAAACTAGGTGGCAACCCTTTATAAAAATACCTATTTTCTCAAACTCATATTTTGCACAAAGAAATATTTATTTACTGATTAATTTACTAAAATTTTTTCAAAAATAAAAATTAGGTGGCAACACTTTAAGACCTATTTTCTTATCAAACAGTATATTTTCTCTTATTTTGCACAAAGCTAAGAAATTTTGAAAGATATTTGGCAACCTTCCATTATGAAATTTTTACGAATATAAAAAATTAGGTGGCAACCTTTTACGAAAATTACCTATTTTTTTATCAAAGAGTATATATTTTCTCTTATTTGACACAAAGCTGAGAATTATTTATTTATGTTACAAAATTAATTCATTAAAAATTTTCGTCTATAAAAAATTAGTTGGCAACTCTTATAAAAAATACCTCTTTTTTTGATCAAACAGTCTAAATTCTCTTTCGAGTATCTGACACAAAGCTGAGAAATTTTTATTTATATTAATTACAATTTTTCGAATATAAAAAAATTTGGTGGCAACCTTTTAAGCAAATATTAATATTTTAACAAACAGTCTAACTTCTCTGATTTAACACAAAGCTGAGCATTTTTTATTTATATTAATTAAATAATTTATTAAAAGTTTTTCGAATATAAAAAATTAGGTGGCAAACCCTTTACAAAAATATCTTTTTTTTATCAAACCTTCTACTTTCTTTTATTTGGCAAAAAGCTGAGAAGATTTTATTTTTATTATGAAACTAATTTTTTAAAAGTTTTCGAATAGAAAAAATTAAGTGGCAACCCTTTAAGAAAAATTCTTATTTTTTTATCAAAATTAAACAAAAAAAATAAGATTTTATTTATATTATGAAACTAATTTTTTAAAAGTTTTCGAATAGAAAAAATTAAGTGGCAACCCTTTAAGAAAAATTCTTATTTTTTTATCAAAATTTTTTTTCTTCACATTTGGCTCTTTGAGAATTGGTTTTTGTTTTACATTTTTTTTTCCACTTAGACTACTTTTCCCTACAGGCACACCATCATGCATATATTGCGGCACGCTAACATTGCTGCAGCATGAAATAGTTGCATTAATTCGAAGCGAATGCAATTATTGAACATTGCATATTAATAGTAAGCGTTGCCAATGGCGGCGATGACGAGGACACTTTGACTAGAAACACATTAACCGACTCATATGCACACATATACACACATTATATATGCATACATTAGAGCATAAGCATAAGCGGCAGCAACAAGCTGAATTTAGCTGATGAAGACGTCGCTACAAATTGGTTCAGGCCAAGCGCTACAACCTTGCTGCTCATTTCATGCTCTTCCGCCGCAACGTTTTCCTTTCGCTTTTTTCCAACGCCGCTGTAATGTTGCTGCTGTTGTTGTGGCTGTTGCTGCCGCTAATGCGTAAAATGTGGCTAATGACGTTAATGTGATATTGTTGTGGAGGCAAGCCACACTACATTGTTGTTGCAGTTGTTTTTGCTGTTGCTCCAAACTGCCAAAGGGCATCAGTTTCACTTGTTATTGGTTTTATTTTTGCAAATTGCCTGTAATGCCGCCGTTGTCGGCTTGTTGCGGTGACTGGCGATTGCGTAACGAAGCATCACATCGCAGCAACAACTCCGCGGCAATAATGCCTAATCATGTGTGTCGTGTCGCAGTTGCAACATAAAACGCTTAATGCGACTTATGCTCAGTGCCTCCAGGTGTTTGCAACATGTTGACAATGACTTTGCAGCAAACCACAAGCCGATCGGTTTTAATATTGGCTTATGTAACGATTTTAGTTTCAGCACTTTTAAAGGGATTGTTAAAATATGTATCTAATCAAATTTGTGGGAAATCAAAAAGTTTCCGGGTTTTGCCTTCGGAAAATCATTTGGTTTACCCCATGCCCATTTGGAAAGTGCTTCCCTAAAGCAGGCAATTTGTCTCGGGGAAAATTGATCATTTTAAAACCCGCATTTTCCCCCGCTTTTTATTTCCTTTCCATCTCTTTCTCCCCCACTCCTTCCATGCGGGGGATTTTCCTTTTTTGGGACCCCCTTTCAAAGGCCCAAAATCCTCGAATGCCCCGGGGGCTAGTTCTTCGGCCATTACGTTAGGACGATAATTTGAAAATTAAAAAAGTATGCTTAAATAGTTGGGTTGACATCAAGGGTTTTTAAAAATCTGAAGTTTTTGAATCGACGAAGACATTTGGGTTAGGGAGGGGAAAAGTCGATGTTGGGCTCGTACTAACAACGGGGGCTTTTTTTAAATTGACCTGGAGAAATCATAAAAACTGGGGCGTCCCAAAATCATTGAATGGTGTTCCAAAATTGTCAAAAAAAAAACGCAAATGTTAAAAAAAAATAGTGAAATATGTTTCTTTACTGGGGTGGTATGGTGCAGTATATTCATTTTTCAGAAAAACTAAAAATTTAATTTAAAATTTTAGGGGTCCAATTTGTCTAAATGACCAATTTTGGGAATGTTCGAGATCCCCCGGGGCCAAAATTTTGGTTTAATTGTTTTTTTGGGATTGAAAAAAAGGTTTTAAATAACGACATGTTTATATTTTGTAGGCATGTAAGGTTTTTTTAAAAAAAGTTTTTTTTTTTTGATTAAAATTTATAAACTTTTTGTTTTTAAAAAATTCTTGTAAACATATTGCAAAGATAGTTTTATCTCTTATAAGCAATTAAACTCCCCGATAATGTGATATAAACAATTTTTTTTTTATCAGTCCAGTTATCCCCTAAGATCCAAAGCCCAGGACCAATTTACACCCGATCCTCCCGATGCAGAAATTATTCAAGCCCACGCCTGAAAAAAACCCCTCAGGGGAATCCGA
>NW_026091722.1:0-7804 GCF_024586455.1 Bactrocera neohumeralis | reverse complement strand
AAAATCCTCAAGTCACTAGCCGACAGCTCATGAGGAAAATACAAAGAAACCTTGTTAGCAACATACAAGGCGATCAGCCGGTCAGTCGTAAACTACGGATACAATGAAACGGAGACAAAGAGGCTTCAGACGTGTCAGAACACTGCACTCCGGGCTTTAACAGGATGCCTCTTGATGTCTCCGTTCGAAGCTCGTATGCGTGCGATCAAGGAACATAATGCAATACTCTCCAAGATGTCTTAGTAGGGATGTTTTCTCATAAGCCAAATATGCAATCATCTGCTTGAAGCGGAACCACCTTCTAGGAACACCAGTAGTTCTTTCCTGGACTACGTCGACGACATCGGACAGTACGCCGACCAGACTTCGGACGCAACTCACTTTAGACATGCAGCGACCGCCGTTCATCGCCATTAAAACCTTCATCGACTCCGTCTCCCTGAATGGCGTATTTGGAGTAAAATCACTACCCATTGCAGACGAAGAGCTCGAGTTGCCGCGAGAATTTAGAGTGATCCTTGCGCAGCTTCGTTCTGTATACTGTAACAGGTTAAACTCCTACTTATCCAGAATTGACCCCGACATACCAAATATATGTCCAGTATGCAACGAGGCCTCGCATGACTCTGAGGTAGTTAGAGTGTTTACATGCCCAGGAAACCCTACACATCTAACAACCTGCTCTCTATGGTCCGACCCCGTCGAAACAGCACGATTCCTGCGCCTGCCGTTAGATAACTGCGATGACAACCAACCTAAGCCGTACTTCTCAGCTAGGTTTACATAATCGTTACAACAACAACGAGCTCTGTTGGTCCAGATAAAATGCAAATGCAATGGAGATCCAACACGTTCTATTGCATGTGAGGAAGGCAATGGTACCTCCACTGGCTAGCTCGACGGCTTTACAGTTGCCAGCGTTCCTGCTATGACCATGCACAGAAAGGATTTTGATAGTTAGTACGAGTATTGCCGCTCTGCTGTCGGAGTGAATACTCATCTCCTTATAAGAGGCTGCACTTAATAGCAGTACTTCTACCACCACAATAATGGCAGTCACATCTGCCTGAAATTATATTACAGTGGACCGGTGGCCTAAAGCTAAGATTAACATATAGCTCCTTACAGAAAACCTTCTACCAATCTTCCTTCCTATCCGTGAAGATGCTTACTCCGCCTCTTCTCTAGCGACTCCTCCCTGTCCACATATTCCTTGTCGGTATGTGAGCAAAGTAAAAGCTGCCACAAGCAGCCTCTTTGTTGCCCTGATCAATATTTTCAGGAACGTGTTAATGAAAGAGAAAATTTCTGCTTCGTTCGAAACTCATTCAGCTTCCTGAGTCTTAGAGCTTACTTCGCAGCAATGCTCCTGCCGGCAATGTCTACGAGTGTTATAAAGAAAATTGCATAAAAGTGTTATATTTTGTTCTAGATATCTCATTAAAGTGGCATATTCCTTGCCATTAAATCTGGGAATATACCAGTTATGGATGTTAATTATACCAGTTGTTTTTTCGATTCACCACACCCCAAATTATTGTTTTCCCGTATTGGGTCAGGTTTCCCAGGTTGTTTCCCGCCCTTACCAGGTTTTGTAATCTCGTCCGGCGCAGCTTTTTTTAATTGCAAATAAACCCGGCGCCCAATTTTTGGCCAAACATCTGAGGGGGATGTTTATTTTAAAGTTTTAAAAAGCGTATAGAACTTTTCCGGCAAAGCTTTGCCCAAATTTTTAGTAGTTTGCCCATTATAGTAAATAATCAAAAAAATTAAATTAAATTAGCAGAACCCCCGGGGAACGATAATTTAATTTTTGATTGTGTTTTATTTTTGGGATCCCCGATTTTCAAAATAAATATGTAATTTTTGCCCCCAAGCCTAAAGGGGTTGGAATTCATGGGTAAATAGAGTTTCCCCAATCCCCTTTTTTTTATAACCAAAAAATTTTATTTATGGGGAATTTTTTAAAAATTTTTGGGAAACCCCAAGTTAAAAAAGCAAAACAAATGGTTTAAAATTTAAAAAATAATCCATACCCCCATCCCATTTTAAAATTTTAAAAATGATTTTGGTTCCCGAATTGGCGCCGCCCGGACAAAGTTTTTCAGAAGTTTTTCTGTGGAGAAAAGGGGACCCCTATCGTGCGACTTTTTCAACCCGCTTCGGAGAAAATATTTCGAGTTTGGCAGAACTAAAAGAGAAGGCCCCTTTTAAGAGGGGTTAACGGGCGGGCCGAGGGAAAAGAATCATGGGCCCCCCAACACCCGCGCCAGCCCCCGGGTTTTCCCAGGCTGGACAAAAAAGGGCAGGGGTCGGGCGGTAAAAATGAGGGCAAGACGAAATATTTCCTGTCATCAAACAAACAGTCGTCGCCCCTGCATTTCTCAGGGTCACTGTTGACAGTCATTTTTTTAGTTGTAGAAAATTTTTATTTTGGGAAAGCAAAAACCCCAAACCAATGTCAGCCTGGAAACAACGGGATTCCCCCCAACAGGTGCTATTTTGACTGAGGTAAATTAAAAAGTAAAGCCCCTCTCCGCCCAAAAAACCAAACTTTTAAAAGTCACCTTCCCCTCCCGTCCCGCTATATGGGGGGCAGAGGTTGGGACGATGACCGCAACCCCTTGAGTTGAGGGTTCGAGTTTCGAGGGAAAGGGGGGGGAAAAGATTTAGGCCTTTTCGCATTCCCAGGCGAATACCGCATTCGAGGGAACGATGAGCTGTAGGGAGATATAGGGACAAACCGACATATTCAGGAATTAAAAGACGGGGAATAGCGGGTGGGGGTCATGTTGTCCGAGGGACGAAACACTCCAGCTCGGAAATTTACGCTGTACTCCCCGGGGGAACAGGGGAAAGAGGAAGACCCCCACCCCGTTGGCGGGCCCAAAAGGGGAAAAGGGACCTGGCTGGGCTTAAAAAACCAAAGCCCCAGGCGAAAAAAAAGGGAAACGACCGGCGTTTTTAAACCCCCGGAAATTCGGGGAACTTTTTCCCCCAATTAAGAAGAAGAAGAGGGTTAGAAAATTTTTGGGGGGATATACTAAAACTTGGGTGTTTTTCCAGTTATTAAATTAAAAGCCCAAGGGTCCCCCGGGAGACTATGATGAAGCCCCAAAGGGAGACGAAGTCCGATGAATACTTACCCGGCTCGGGTTTAAAATTTTCCCCCTGAATTAAAAAGAGGGCAAATCAAAAGAATAAAATAAGGAAACCAAAACCCCCAACCCCATTTTTGTCAGAGATTTAATTTTTCCGAGGGCCTTTAAGAACCGGGAGCTCCTGGGTTAATAGATTCCCCAAACACCCCCTTTGCAATATCGTGTAACAAATAGGGTTTTTAAATATTTTTTTAAAAAAATTTGGACCGGAAGGCCGGCCGAAAAACGTCACCCAAAAGGGCCCAAAGAAAAAACCATTTTGCAGCATTTGGGGGACCGTTGAAAATTAAACCCGGCCAAATATCCTTTTCCGTCGCCCGGGCCTTTTGGAGTTTTTGGACCCCATAACCGCACGATCTTGAAGGCCCCCACAGGCCCCTTTAAAGATATTGAGTTTCATCTAAATTTTCCAATAAATTCATTCCCCGGGATTTGTTTGTTGTCTTGTTAAATTTAAAGGTCTGCCCCAAATTCTCAAACGTCTAAAAAAGGTTTTCCACATCTAAAATTCTGCCCCAAAAAGTCATTAACGACCGGTTTTCCCCAAAATTGACTATAACAAAGATGGTCTTCTGGCCCCCCGGCAGTGACCCCCTCAAATGTGAAAAATTTTGTTTATTAACGACCCATTCAACCAAAAAATAAGTTTCATCGATCCCCAGATCGAAGCAGAATTTTGACAGTTCGGGGAAGATATTAAAACCCATTGCACCAAACTAAATAAATTTTGGGATAAGGAGAACAGGTATTAAAAGTCGAAAAAGCCCCCGCCCGGGAGTTTTTATTGTGGGGCTAAACCCGGGCGAAAAGCTTTTTTACGAAAATTTTTGGGTTTTTTTCAAAAGTTCCAAGAAAACTGATTTATTGGGTTTTTTAAAACTTTCCCCGCCAAAAAATTTTTTCCTTTGCCCCTCTTGGTTTTGGCGGGTTTGGTAAAAAGTGAACAGATTTATTTAATATTTTAAAAACCCATTTTCCGGGGAATTTTTTAAAATTGATTGGTTTTGTTTGGAAAATGTTTAATTTGTAGATTTTTTAAAAATTTTTGGGGTGTTGTTTCCGGGCCCGGGTGTAATATTTTTTAGAAATTGTTCTGATGGGATCACAAAAGCATATAACTAGTCCTTACAAAACCGGTCGGTCCTAATCAAGTGATTTTTTGAATCTTTTTATTTGTGAGCGCCGTTTCGGAAACCCCCAACCACGTTTTGTTGCCCCTTTTCTTCTCCCCAAATTAGATTGGGGGGTTTTACCCTTTCATGCACTCCCCCAAACCTAATTTCTTCGATTTTCGTTGAAATTTAAGGTCGTTCATTTTAAAAAGATTTATCCAAGCATTTTGGCCCCGAAATTACGACAAAAAGGGTTTTTCAAATTTTTCACACCCAGCAGTCCCATAAAACCACAATGTCTTTTTCCCTTCATTATACGAATGAGAAGAGGGAGGCAAAGGCGAAATTTTAAAAGAAAAGGTTTTGGATTAGCAATTGACCCCGTTTTTGCAGTTAAAACTATGGATGGGAGGTTTAAATCCCAAAGGGGGAACGGAAAATTTTTTTTTAAGAAATTGAGTTGATTTTCACTGCAAGGGAAATAACGGGGAAACCCCAATTGAGCCGGGGGAATGCCACAAGGGTTGTAAGTGTCTTCCGGCTCTCTTTTTTTGCTGTTTTAAAACGCTATTTTTGCTCGACCCTTTTAAAAGGAAAAAGTAAATGTTGAAAAAAAAAAATTAAACAAAAAATGTTTTGCCCCTTTTGAGCGGGAAAACCCCATGTTGATCCCCAAAAATTTCCCCAAATGATTTATGGGGTCAGTAGTGCTTGGTGCCCCCTTTTAAAATTTCCCAAGGGAAAAGCATTTTGAAAAAAAGAAATCAAGCGAAAAATTGATAAAAAAATTTTCGTTTTTTTTTAGTTTTAAATTAAAAGGCCCACAACGGGGTTTCCCTCACACGGATACATGTAAGGTCATCTCTTTTCCCCTTTTTATTATAGCAGGTGTTTATTTTGTATTTTTAAATTAAAAAAAATGGGCACAACGTTCCCAAAAATACCGACTGGGCCAAACTAAAGGTTCCATAGTCCACAACCGCCAATTTGTACCCGTTACTCATCCCCACTTCAAGCTGGGGTTTTATTATTTATGCTTTTTAAAGAATATACTTTTTAAATATTTATTTAAACACAACGGGATCGAAAAAAGCATAAATGCTTGCCAGGGTGTGGTCTCTGCCGCTGGTTTTTAGGGAATGCCTGTTTGCGTTTGGGCCGGAAAGCCCCTTCGGGGATTACGAAAAACATGCTAATTTATGATGGGGCACTTTGTTTTTAAAATTTTTGGGGAAAAATCGCTGATCCCCAGCATGGGAATTTTAAATGCCTAATGATGGAACAGGGGTTTAAAAATAAATGTTAATTTTTCAAAAAAAAATATGACATATAGTATAGTATTTTTAATACGTATAAATCCGTTTTAATTTTTTAACGATTGTATTTAAAACAAAAAAGGTTATTTTAGCCAAGATAGAGTTAGCCTTTTAATTTTTTGGGTTTAAAAGCAGACTCTTTTTTACTTAACGATTATTTTTTTTTCGAAATAAAATTTTTATTATTATATAAAATTATTTATTAAAAGATTTACAACAAGAACGACGTGTGAAAAATAAAAAAAGTTTAAGAACTAAGTTCAGTATAACCAAAACATTTAATTCTAGCGTTGCAGGGGTTAAAAGTCAGCAATTTCGGGTACTTACAAAAAGATGTTAGATTTTTGGGGGGGGCCCCTAATTTATTCTTTTTCGCAAAAACCCTTTTTTGGATTTTTTGCCGATTTTTCCCAAAATCCCCAAGTTCGAAGATTTTAATATTGTAGGGGGGCGGTAATATGAAACCCTTCAACCAATTGCATATGACTACTTAGAAAGGATTCTTCTGAATTTCAATTTTTTTTGAGTTCCCTCCCTAGTCCCTTTTAACCCCGGGCCCCTTCCTTCTCACGGGCTGATTAAAAACCCTTCCCCCCTCCAAAACTTTGACTTATTCCACTGACGGGTAAAAAGGGAACTTCTCCATGGTCGGGGAAAAACGTCTGCTCCATTTATCGATTGGGGGAACGGGGTTTGCATCTTTTGATGAGTTTCATTTCCATTCTGCGGGTGGCAAGGTTTCCTCCATGATTTTAGTATCCTTTGGGGGTTTGACAAAAAAACCCCCTTGCCCCCGCACTTTTCGGAGGTTTTGACCTTACCACTGTCGGGCTTTCCCTTTTCGTCTCTTTTTTTTTCTCCCAAAAGTTTGCTTCCTCTTCCTCCGGCATGTATACCATTCTCCTATGTTGTCGTGATTTGAAATTTGGAAGTAGGCAGTCAGTTTTTTTCCCTGCGCAGGGCCTTCATCGTACCTTCGTTTTTTCGTTTTTCCAAAAAATCAATGGTTTCTTTTCCCCGGGTTGTGTAGTCCCAGAGGGGGGAAGTGGTAAAAACCGGCTGTCTTTTGAATTGCGTTTCCACGTCGAACCTTCCTTGTATTTGCATTTTTTTCCGCACGGGGAGGTTCGTATTTTAAAACCAGATAGTGGCCCAGTGGTTTTAGGACCCCCGGGGTACATATTAAAACACTGATATTTTTGAATACTTTTTAAAAAAGGGGAATAAGTTTTTGTATTCGGGTTTATGTTGAAAATCTTGATTGAATACAAATTTGCTTATTAATATTTCTTTCCCCCTTGCAGGATATTTGAAGGGGACCCATTTCAAGCTTAAATCAAAAAAAAGTGTTGAGCAATACCATCTCTCATTCATTACAACTATCTAGTAAGAATGCATAAGAGGGAAAAGGGCCCCCTTTCCCCCGTTGATTTATTAAAAGTTTTGATCTCGGTGAGTAGGAGATCCATTTTTTTTAACTTACTTTTAAACCCAAAATGCCATATATTGTGCCCCAAAAAGGTTTTTTTATATATTTTATGAGAATAATAATTTGTTGACTAAAATTAAATTTTTTTTTTCAAAACAAACATGAATATCCCGAATATTTTTTTGAAAAAAGGGGATTTTTTTCTTTTTTTACAGTACAAAAATTTGACGTTAGGTTGCCGCAACAATATATACAAACAAGTTTTTATTTTTATTTTTTTTAAACAGATAAATCATTTTCCCCATCTTAGCCGTCTACAACTGCCATTTTTGAGGGTTCCGTTCCTGTTGAATAATTCCTTTATTTGGGACTTCCCATCTAAAAGATCACAAACATTTGCGGCTTTTTTTTAATTTTTTTTCCCCTCCCCAAAAAACTCTGAAAAGTCCAAAAGTCCTTTCAATTTTTTCATTGTCATTGTCCCAAGCGTTGTTTTTATTAATGTGGGAAAAAAAGTTTTTTAGCGCCGTTAGAGGCCGGGGGGCAATGGCGAAAGGGAAATTTTTTTAATTTTTCATTTTCCGGGGCATTCAACTTGTATAAAGTAATTTTTTATTTCTTCGTCATGTTTTTGGGGATTTCCTCCTTTGTGGGGCCAGGCTTTTTGTGTTTGCGGAGGGGGGGGGTATTCCGTTTTTCTTTTTTTTGACCGCTGGCGCTTTTTGACCCCTGACCTTTTTTTAAGATGACAAATTGGGCGGGCCCGGGAATGGAAACCTGCCACGG